>NW_006408630.1:8110724-8125478 GCF_000296735.1 Chrysochloris asiatica
AAAAAAAAAAAAAGATTCTCAAAGTATGTTGTTGTTGTTTTTATGTGCCGTGGAGTCGGTTCCGACTCATAGTGACCCTACACAGGGTTTCCGAGGCTGTAAATCTTTACGGAACCGCTGGTAGTTTTGAATGGCTGACCTTGAGGCTCGCAGCCCGATTCGTAACCACTATGCTACCAGAGCATAGAACAAGGTAATTGATATGAAAGAAATACTAGAAAATATAACAGGCTGAGAATATTCATTGAATCACTATCATTTCATTTTAGTGTGCCATTTTAAAATAAAATATTTCATCTTTCTTAGCAATAATACTTCAACTCAAAGAAATGTTATGATTTCTGTGCACCTTCTTAATAATCCTTTATGCAGAACAACAAACACATGTTATGGACTATTTTCTTTTTATTCTTTTTAATAACATCTAACAGTATTTTTTCAATGAATGTTTAAAAACATTAATAATATTACTTGTGTTTTAAATAGGTATTAACCTGGCAGCATTTATCACCATCGTTTTCTCCTATGGGAGCATGTTTTACAGCATTCATGGAAGTGCCGCTACAACAATCGAAATACAAGTTAAAAAAGAGATGACGCTTGCCAAGCGGTTTTTCTTCATTGTATTTACTGATGCATTATGCTGGATACCCATTTTTATACTGAAATTTCTTTCACTGCTTCAAGTAGAAATACCAGGTACAACTCTTTTATTTCTTTTTGTAATGAAATAATGTCATTTGTGTGATGCTCCTCTAGGAAAAAAAAATAAGATCCTGTACACGAACTCATTTGAAGCAGTAAGTAGAGTTATATACAATTTAGGCTCTGTTCATTAATGAATCATTCACTGGCAGGAAGCTGTTCTGTTCTTTTCCTAAATTGCTGATAATACAACTATTATTGTTGTTGTTAAGTGCTGTCGAGTCAGTTCCGTTGACCCTGTGGTTCAAAGTGACCTTACAGTTTAACATGTTAACCCGCAGTGCTGCATCAAGACTCCAATACAATTACAATAGAGGAAAACGAACCCAAAAAAACTGCATATAAAGTGTAGAAACTCTGATATTTCCATACTAGAGTTGACCTAGAAAGTCAAAATGATGATAAAATAATTATTTCTTTTAATTTCAGAATGTTAGCAATGAATCCTGTAGGAGTTTAGTCTCTTTTAAAAATAGTAAGCTATTTTTAGGGCAATTTTAGATACATAAAAAGTGTACTGAAAGTACAGCATTCCACATATACCTTTACTTCTTCTCCTCATATATAGAGTATCTCCTGTTATTAACATCTTATATATTAATGTGGTACATTTGTCACTACTGATAAACTAACATTAACACATAATTAATAATTAAAGCCCAGAGTTTACATTAAGGTTCAACCTTTATGTTGCAAAGTTCTAACTTTTAGGTTTTAACAAAAGCGTAAACACACCTTAACAAATTTAAAAGAAGAGAAATCATACAGTGTGCTCTCAAATCAAAATGGTATGAAACTAGAAGTCAGTACCAGGAAAACAGTTAAAAATAAATTTTAAAATATTTGGACATCAAACAACACATTTCTAAATGACATGTGGGTTAAAGAAGTCTCAAGAGAAAATTTTAAAGATTTTTAGCTAAATGGAAATTACAACTTATCAAAAATTGTGGTGTGGAGCAAAAGTAGTGTTTAGGGGAAAATTTATAGCATTTTACAGCATTTTCATGTATTAGAAAATAAGAAATATATTAAATCAATAATTCTAAGCTTGCATTTTAGGATGTAATAAAAAGAAGAGCAAATTCAATTAACCATAACCAGAGAAGACAAAAATTAAAATTAGAGCAGAAATCATTGGAACTGACTGTAGAAAATTAGTAGAGAAAATTAACTAAACTAAAAGCTGGTTCTTCAAAAAGACTGATAAAATTGATAAACCTCCAGGCAGGCTAACCAATTAAGAAAAGAGAAATACAAGTTAGTAATACCATATATGAAAGAGAAGCCATCACTATTCAACCCATTGATATTAAAAAGACAAAGAGAATATAACGGATATCAAATCATTCTCAAATGATAACATACATGAAATTGAGCAATTCCTTAAAAAATAAAATTTACCAAAATTCACACAAAGAAACCAGATAATCTAAATTTGCCTATGTCGGTTAAAGAAATTTAAATCATTGTGGTGTTGTGGGATAAAGCACTGGACCATAAGGTCCGTTTGAACCACAAGGTCTGTGGTTCAAACTCACCAGCCACTCTTGGAAACCCTATACAGGGTAGCTGTGAGTCAGAACCGACTCAACAGTACTTACCAACAACAACCTTCTAAAACAGAAAGCACTAGGCCTAGATGGATTCACAGGTGAATTCTATGAAACATTTTAAAAAGTCATACCAATTCTCTATGATTTCATCCATAAAGTAGAAGTGGTTAGTGGTTGGTGGTTATGTGCCACGGAGTTGGTTCCAACTCATAGTGACCCTGTACAGGGTTTCCGAGTCTGTAAATCTTTACAGGAGCAGAAAGACTCATCTTTCTCCCATGGAACCTCTGGTAGTTTCAAACTGCTGACCTTAAGGTTCACAGCCCGATTCGTAACCACTACACTAACCAGAGCTCCTTAAGTAGAAGGGATATTTTCTAACTCATTCTATAAGACCAGCATTACCCAGATACCAAACCCAAATATATTACAACAAAGGAAACAAAAATGGAAAGATCCTCAAAAAAAATTAGCAAATTGAATGTTTAAAAATATTGCCACTTCTGACTCGTGTGTTATAAAATAGTGAATTATTCACCACAACTAAGTAGAATTTATTCTAAATATGCAAAATTCAACATTTGAAAATCAATTAATTCAATCTATCTCATAAACTTTGGATTATATCTCAATGTAAAAAAACACAAAAATCCTCACCACTGGACCAATAAACAACATTCTTATCAATGGAGAAAAGATTGAAGCTGTTAAGTAATTCATTCTTCTTGGATCAACTATCAACACTCATGGAAGCAGCAGTCAAGAAATCAACTGACGTATTGCATTAGGCAAATCTGCTGAACAAGACCTTTTTAAAGTGTTGAAAAGCAAAGATGTCAGCTTGAGAACTAAGGTGCGCCTGACCAAAGCCATGGTATTTTCAATAACCTTATATGCATGCGAAAGCTGGACAGTGAATAAGGAAGACCATAGAAGAATTGATGCCTTTGAGTTATGGTGTTGGAGGAGAATATTGAAAGTGCCATGGGCTACCAACAAAACCAATAGATCCATTTTGGAAGAAGTGCAGCCAGAGGGCTCTTTGGAGGCCAAGATGGCCAAACTTCATCACTCATACTTCGGACATATTGCCAGAGGAACCAGTTGCTAGAGAAGGATATCATGTTTGGTAAGGTAGAGGGTCAGAGAAAAAGAGGAAGACCCCCAATGAGATGGATTGGCCAAGTGGCAGCATCGATGGACTCAAGCGGGGCAATGGTAGTGAGGTTGGCCCAGGATCGGGCAGTGTTTCGTCCTGCCGTGCATAATAAGGTCACTATGAGTCGGTACCGACTCCATGGCACCTAACAACAACAACATCTCATAAACAGGCTAAAGTAAAAAAATAATATGATCATATCAACACATGAAAAAAAGTATTTGACAAAATCCAACACACATTTATGATTTTTTTAAAAATTATTAACAAACTAGACTTTCTCAACTAATAAAGAACACCTATAGAAAACCTACAGCTAGCATCATACTTAATGGTGAGAAATTACATGCTTTTTTCCTAAGATTAGGAGCAAGGCAAGAATGTTCCTTCTCACCATTTTTATTCAGCATTGTACTGGAATTCCTAGTTAATGCAATAAGACAAGAAAATTAAATAAAAGTTATACAGGTTGGAAAATTAATAAATAAATCTGCTATGGTCCTCAGATGACATTATTGTAGGAAATTTTAAAGAATTAACAACAACAACAACAACAAAATCTTCTGAAACTAATAAGAAATTATAGTAAGTTTGCAGGATACAATGCTAATCTATAAAAGTCAATTACTCCTGTATACTAACAAAAACATCGAAATGAAAAAGTCCTCAGAGATAAATTTTGATGAAATATATATAAGATCTATTTGAGGAACTAGAACCGTCTAATGAAATAAGTAAAATAAATAAATGGAGAAATATTTCATGTGCACAAATGCTTATAACAGCTTTATTAGCAACTGCCAACCACTTGGAAGCAATTAAGAAGTGCTTCAATTGTGAATAAATGAACAAACTGAAGTACATTAATATGATGAGATATTATTCAACAATAAAACATGCCACCAACAGTCATGGAAGAAACTTAAGTACATATTGCTATCTAAAACAAGCCAGTATGAAAAGACTGTTGTTGTTGTTAAGTGTCGTCGAGTCGGTTCTGACCCATAGCGACCCTGAACAGGGTTTCCAAGGCTGTACATCTTTACGGGAGCAGAAAGCCTCATTTTTCTCCCGCCGAGCAGCTGGTAATTTCAAACTGCTGACCTTGCACTTTGCAGCCCGATTCGTAACCACTACACTACCAGAGCTCCTTATGAAAAGACTACATACTGGATAATTCCAACAATGTAACTTGTTTTTTAAAGGCAACACTATAGAGATAATAAAAGATCAGTGGTTGCCGAAGCGCTTTGGAAGGGAGAGTTTGGAGAAAGAAAAAGATGAATAGGAGAGCATAGGAAATTTTTATGGTGGTGAACATATATATCTGTATGAGGCTATAATAGTGGATACATGACATCATATCTTTGAGACTTGCTTTTCTAGTGTCCAGTGTGTGTTTGGGCATGGTCTTAGACTCCCATTAAAATGAGGAGATATCTTTCTGGAATATTTAGAAAGCATTACCCTAGAGGTTTGAAAGATGTGTGAAGGATGACAGAAAAGAACACTTGGTATTTAAAAATAATGTACAGATATCCTGCTTCACTTATTATTTATAATCCAGTATAAGGGAGCTTCACAAAATTCGTGGAAATTTTTCATAATCTTTCTATTTCATTTTTCTACTTTTTGAAACCCTCTCATATATATTGACATTTTAAAATTTGTAAACACATAATTTTAATTGTTTTTTCCTCATGATTGTCACTGGTAGTATCTTACATTTTTTGAGCAACAAGAAGAAAGATATCACCAATCAAATTAAAATAAAAATCCAACTTTTGGGTAGTTACATGTTTACTACAATGATTTTTTGAGGTTGGGTTAGCTGAAGGAGTTTTGCTGAATTAAACATCTGTTCAAGTGCCTAAAACTACCATATATATATATTTTAAAATAAAATAAATAGTACAAAAGAGATGAATTAAGAACAAATCTACATACTCTGAGAAACATTACATGTGCTATCTAGTAATCACACATTTGAAAAGGTATGATTTAAATGCCAAACACTAAGGTTTTTCATAAAATGGAATCATGTTATAAGAATATGTAATTTTACTTTGTGGAAAATATTTCTACCTAGTAATATAATTTTGTTGATAATATATATTTTTTAAATAAACAAAAACCCCACTCTTCTGTCAGTTTGTCACACTGTGGTGTTTGTGTGTTGCTGTAATGTTAGAAGTGATGCCACCAATATTTTAGATACCAGCAAGGTCACTCATGGTACACAGATTTCAGCAGAGTTTCCAGACCAAAACAAACTAGGATGCAGGAGATGCAGACCACTTCTAAAGGGTTAGTTAGTCACAGAAAACCTTATGAATACTAGAAGAACACTGCCTGATATAGTGCTAGATGAGCCCTTCAAGTTGAAAAGCATTCAAAATATGACTGAGGAAGAGCTATCTGCTCAAAGTAAAGTTGACCTTAATGACATGGATGGAGCAAAGTTTTGGGGACCTTTCATTTGCTGATAGGACACAACTAAAAATGAGGAGAAACAGCTGTAAACATTTATTAATAATTGGAACATATGATGTACTAAGTATAAATCTAGGAAAATTGGAAGTTGTCAAAAATGAAATAGAACACATAAAGATGGATATCCTAGGCATTGGTGATATGATATAGACAGATATTGTCCATTTTGAATTTAAAAAATCATATAGTTTACTATGCCAGGACTAACAGATTAAAAAGGAATGGTATCACATTCATTGTCAAAAAGGTCATTTCAAGAACTGTCTTAAAGTTCAGTGCATTTTGAGCCAGAATAATATCCATATATCTACAGGGAATCCAGTTAATAACATTGTTATTCTAATTTATGCACCAATCAATAACTAAAGCCAAAGATGATCAAATTGAAGCAGTCTACTAACTTTTGCAGTCTGAAATTAATCAAACATGCAGTCGAGATGCATTGATGACTGGAATGTGAACGTCGTATAAACAAAGAGGAAGAAGCTGGAAAATAGGGCCCTGATGATAGAAACAATGCTGGAGATCACATGTTAGGAAATTTCAAGATCATTACAAATACCTTTTTTCAACAATATAAATGGCGGCTATACATGTGGACCACACCAGGTAGAATACACAGGAATCAAATTGACTACATCTGTGAAAAGAGATCATGAGAAGCTCAGTATTACCAACCAAAACAAGGCCAAGAGCATACTGGAACAATCAACTGCTCATATGCAAGTTCAGGTTAAAGATGAAGAAAACTAAAACAAGTCCTTGAGAGCCAAATTATGACCTTGAGGATATTCCATCTGAATTTAGACACCATCTCAAGAACAGATTTAATGCATTAGACACCAATGATCAAAGATCAGAAAAGTTGTGGAACAGCATCAATAATATAATACAGGAAGAAAGAAAAAGGTTATTAAAAAGAAAGGAAACAAAAGGCCAAAACTGATGTCAGAAGAGATTCTGAAACTTGTCCTTGCATGTTGTTATTGTTGTTAAGTGCCATCCAGTCAGTTCTGACTCACAGCAATCCTGTATAAGCTTTCCGAAGAGCAGCTGGTGGGTTTGAACTATTGACCTTGTGGTTCGCAGTCCAATGCTGATACACAGCACCACACAAAAAGCCAAAAAAAAACAAAGAAGGAAGAAAAAAAAAGAAAAAAAAATTTCAAAAGAAAACCGCAAAAAAAAAAAGCAAAAAAGAACAAGAAAAAAGCAAAAAACCGGAGTCAGAAAACCAAAAGGGACGAGCACACTCAGCATTTCTCAAGCAGAATGAACTGAAGAAAAAGTCAAGCATCAAGTTGCAATACTGAAGTATTCTATAGGCAAAAATTTGACACAGGAAGTATTAAAAAAAAGATGAAAGGACTACAAAGAGTCATTGTACCCAAAAATAATTGGTTAATGTTTAACCATTTCAAAAGATACCATATGATCAAGAACCAATGATATGACCATTTATCTTTCCTGCAAACACAACTATGAATGTGGTGGAGCATACAGTGGGAAAACTTCTCAAATAATATGAAATATCTTAAGTCAATGAGTTGCTAGACCTGGGGACTCAAGACCATAGTTTCAGGAGACACCATAGTCAATCGACATAACATAGCCTACAATATTCTACATCCTACTTTGGTGAGTAGCATCTAGGATCTTAAAAGCTAATGAGTGGCTATCTAAGTTATAGTTATTGGTCTCTTCATGTACAGAAAAAAACAAGAGTGATAAGATTGAAGATGCTGGAATCAATTAGTCAAATAGACTAATAAAACATGTGAACATCAGTCTCCATGACTCTGAGACCAGAAGTCATGGCTACTGCTCACAAGAGTTCTGAAAGGAATCACATTAGAAGTTCCTAGATAGAGTGGGAGAAAATGAGGAACAAAACACAAAGTCGTTATACTTTAAAAAAAAAAAACAGGATTACTGGTCAGAAAAGACTGGGAAAACCTGAGGCTATGGCCCTCGACCACCCTTCAGGTCTGCAAAGGAACTTACCCCAGTGGCCCAGCTTTCAGCCAAGCAATAGATAGGTATATGGGGGGATGGGGGGCAACAACACTAGTAACATATGATCAATCATTCAAAATCAAAAGGGCAACGTTTACCTAAAAACACATTTAAGAAGGACTGGGAAGGCAGTTGGAATAGAAATAGGAATCCCAGGGAGGAAATGGGATAGCTGTTGTTGCATGGAGGGGATTGCAATCATTGAAATGAAACAAGGTGTATGATTCATTGAATGTAAAACTGATTATCTTGTCTGTAACTTTTGCTCAATTTGCAATAAAATGTTAAAAAAAAATAATAATAATAATGCCAAGCAGCACTGAAGGCATTGATTGAAAAACAAGAATCCAGGAATTTCTGGAAAACAAATCAAAATGTTTCAGCAAACTGATGCCATGCTGGAGGCATTCACTTATCTATATATACCAAGAATTTTGAAAGACAGCTACCTAGCCAACTGATTGGAAGAGAACAATATTTGTGACCCAACAGAAGGTAGAAATAATCAAACAATATCATTAACATCACATGCAAGTAAAATTTTGCTGATGATAATTCAAAAGTTATTGCAGTCATACATCAACAAGGAGCTGCCGGAAATTCAAGCTAGATTTAGAAGAGGACATGGAGCAAGGGATATCATTGCTGACATCAGACAGATCTTGGCCAAAAGCAGAGATTATCAAAGAGATTTTACTTGTGTTTTATTACTATGCAAAGGCTTCCAACTGTATGAATCATAACAAACTATGGATGCCATTGTGAAGAAGGTATATTCCTGAACATTTAATTGTGCTCATGAGAAACCTGTGTATAGACCAAGAGGCAGTCATTAGAAAAAAGCAAGGGGGATAGTGAATGGTTTAAACTCAGGAAGTGTGTGTTCTGGGGTTGTATTCTTTCATTATACTTTTTCAATCTGTATGCTTGCTGGGCAAATAATGCTGAAAACTGAATTATAAGAAGAACATGGCATAAGGATTGGAGGAAGAGCCATTCAACAACCTGTGATATGAAGATGACACAACCATTCTTGATGGAAGTGAAGAGGACTTGAAATTCTTAGTTATGAAGATCAAAGACTCCAGCCTTCAGCACAGGTTGTACAAGGAGCTCTGGTAGCATAGTGGTTACAAATCAGGCTGCGAACCTTAAGGTTAGCAGTTCAAAACTACCAGCTGTTCCATGGGAGAAAGATAAGGCTTTCTGCTCCTGTAAATATTTATAGCCCAGAAACCCTGTACAGGGTCACTATGAGTTGGAACCATCTCCACAGTACAACCACCACCACCACCACCAAATGTAATGAATTCCTCACCACTGGACCAATAAGTAATTTCATGATTAATGGAAGCAAAATTGAAGCTGTTAAAGACTTCATTTTGCTGGGATATACAATCAATACTACTGGAAGCAGCAGTCAAGATAGCAAAACACATATCGCTTTAGGGAAATATACTGCAAAGGACATCTTTAAAAATTTAAAAGCATAGCTATCACTTTGAAAACCAAAGTGCACCTGACACAATCCATGGTATTTTCAAACGCTTCATATGCATGTGAAATCTGGACAATGAATAAGGAAGCCCTTAGACGAATACATACATTTGGATTGTGGTGTTGGAGAATACCGAAAGGACCATGGACTGCCAGAAGAACAAACACAAATCTGCCTTGGAAGAAATACAGCCAGAATGCTCTTTGAAGCAAGGATGGAGAGACTTTGTGTCTTGTGTACTTTGACATCTTAGAAGAGACCTGTCTCTAGAGAAGGGCATCATGCTTGGAAAAGTGGGGGTTTGCAGGAAAGAGGAGGACACCCCCAATGACATGGATGGGCATAATGGAAGCAACAATGGGCTCAAACAAAACAAAAATTGTGAGAATTACACAGGACCAGGCAGTGTTCCATTCTGTTGTGCATAGGGTAGCTATGGGTCGGAACTGAGTCAATGGTACTAACAATGACAATAACAATGGTACACTTATGTTAATAATATCCATTAAACGCTCCAGGAAAGAATCTTATTCTTTTGCAACATCACCACTCCTCTCACATACTGGAACTCGGGAAAGACATCTTGGAATCACACATAGACTTAGTATTTAATTATGTGACATCTAAGGGAAAAAAACAAATAGGACTTTAAAGGCGTATAGGAGGGTGGATACAAGAAAAAGGAGTTTTTAACCTCATAATCTAGGATAAATAGAAGAAACACTAAAACTTTTTCTTTTTTCTCTTTCAGGTACCATAAATTCATGGGTAGTGATTTTTATTCTGCCTATCAACAGTGCTTTGAATCCAATTCTCTACACTCTAACCACGAGACCATTCAAAGAAATGATAAATCAGGTTTGGTACAATTACAGACAAAGAAGGTCTGTTGGCAGCAATGGTGTTCAGAAAACATACGCTCCATCATTCATCTGGGTGGAAATGTGGCACTCACATGAGATATCATCGAAATTAATGAAGCCAACTCTTTTCACAGATCCCTGTGAAATGTCACTGATTTCTCAATCAACCAAACTCAATTCCTATTCATAAGGGACTCTAAAAACCATTAATCATTTCACAGGAATCCTGTGGGGTGTTTTATTATGGATCTACTGGAGTAACAGTGTACGATCATAAACAAGATAAATTATCTTACTAGGTTGTTATTTGGGAAAAAATATAAGTAACGACGATGCTATCAAGGGAAATCAATTATATTGATATAGTATATATACTAGGAATTTAAGAAGAATCTACCACTGAAAGATTCATTTATTCTTTTAGCATGCATTTATCGAGAACCCCCTCTGTGTATGCAATGCAATAATGTCCTAGAAGTAGATAGCAGAAAATCTTTTCAATTTGCAAAGTAAAATTGTGTTTAATTACAACAGAATATGAAGTTCCATCTGCAACAACTAGTATTAGGTAGAGCTATGTGTGCCATGCATATCAACAAACATAAGACTCATGAGCACTTTTAAATAAAATATTCATATTGAATGTGTATTTTTTAAAATATACATATTGAATACTCCATTTAGTAGCATTAGAGAAAACGTATGATTGTTTGCAAAATACAGAAATTGTTTTAAGACACTATCACATCATTTCAAATCTTCAAACACTGAAAAGTCAATATTAACACACTACTATTAAAAATTATACCCTGATATAAATTCAAAACAACACTTCTATGTCACTTCCTGCTCAGTTGTCTTTCTGCTATAAATGAGCACCATCAGATAGGAATCCAATTGGAAAGTACAAGTATTACAAAGGGGTGAAGCAAAACAGCTGGAATGAAGATAAACACATGGATCAATGGAATACGATTAAGAGTCCTGAAGTATCCCCTCACATTTACAGTCACTTGGTTTTCAACAAGAGTACCAGTATAATTAAACAGAGGTAAAAACAGTTTTTTTCAACAATGGTACAGAGGAAAATGGATATCCACCTGTAGAAGAATGAAGTTTGACCCCTACCTAATACCATATACAAAAATTAAATCAAGATGAGTCAAAGACCTAACTGTACAAATAAAAAGTATAAAGTTCTTGTGAGAAAACACAGAAGTATGTTTTTGTAGTCTTAGGTTAGGCAATGAAGTCTTAAGTATGACACCAAAATCACAAGCAACCAAAGAAAAAATAGGCAAACTGGGTATCATCAAACTTTAAATTTGAGGCTTCAAAGGGCATCATTAACAAATAACGACAACTCATAGAATTGGAGAAAATTTTATAAATCACATATCTAATAAAAGAGGTATGTATCCAGATACACGTATGTCCTAGAGTGTAGGATGAGTACTGGACTGCTAATCACAAGGTCTGTGGTTCAAACCCACCAGCCACGCCTCAGAAACCCTATACAGCATCACTAAGAGTTGCAACTGACTTGATGGCACTTAGCAACGACAACAGTAAAAAGAACTTTTATATCTATCAATATGTTAAAAAACAAATAAATAAATAACTAAATTTTTAAATGGACAAAGTATCTGAATGACATTTCTAAAAAAAAAAGATATATAACAGTCATGAAAAGATGCTCATTATCATTAGTCAAAATGAAAATGCAAATAATAACTAGAATGAGATATCACTTCTTACCCACTAGTATTTGATGTTGTTGCTAAGTCCCATAGAGTCAGTTCTGACTCACAGCAACCCTGTCTAAGGTTTTCAAGGAGTGGCTGGTGGGTTTGAACTGCCAACCTTTCAGATCAAGCCAACCTTGGAGTCAAGTGCATTACCCTGCAGCGCCACATCAGTACTCCACCCACTTGTGTAGCTATAACAAAAATATAGATAGTAACAAGTTTTGGTCTTGAATTGGAGAAATTGGAACCCTTTACACTGTTGGTGGAAGTGTAAAATTGTACAGCCATTTTAAAAAACAAAATAAAACTGGCAGTTAATCAAAAGGTTAAATGATTTAACCTAAAAAAAAAAAATCCAAATCAAATCAATTGCTGTCGATACCAACTCATGTTGATCCTAGGTGTTTCAAAGTAAAACTATGTTCCATAGAGATTCAATACCCATGAATATTCAGAATTAGAGAGGGACTTCAAAAAGTACATGGAAAACTTTAATTAAAAAATAGTGGAATTTTCCCATAAACCTTTTGAAGCCGCTTTATACTAAAATCTGTTGAACTATATGCATTTATTAATGAAAAGCTAAAATACAATACTTCAGGAACTTTATTTCAGTGAAAGGCTCACATGTACATGTTTCACTCTAAGGAAAAAAACAGTTGTCATCAGAAGATAAATTTAAGCAAATACTCTTGAATGATGATGCATGGAGGGGAATGTAATCATTGCAATGAAATGAAATAGGATAAGATGAATGTAAAGCTGATGTTCTCCCATGTAAACTATCACTCAATTCACAATAAAAACTTTAAAAAAAGAAGATAAATTTATCTTGTTTGTACCATCAGTTCATAAGATACTACTTTTAGCTGAGCCACTGGAATTTTTTGCATTCATAACTTAAATCTTTCGACAGGAATAAAATGTCTCAGGTAGCTTTAAATATACCAAAAATTTCTGAAACAATAATGGAATAAAAAACATAATAAATTTATTGAGTGTATAACTGTACATACTTCTTTTTGAAAATAAATTATTCAAAACTTCAATTCTATTGAAAGCATGCATTCCTTGGAGTTTTTTTTTGTTCTTATTTGAAATGATCCCCATAACAAGCTTTCTACATGAGGAAAGTAGTACACTTTAAATAAAATTAAAAAAATAATACAAAGTCATAGATATATTTATAATATTCAGTGTTATAACTATTAAAGAGTTCTGGTGTGGCACTGTAGGATAAGCAGTTCAAACCCACCAGCCACTCCTCAGAAACCCTAGAAACTAGGGTCGCTATAAGTCAAAACTGACTCAATAGCACTTAGCAACTACAACAATGAGACTGAACAGACTCATTGGTACTTAATAACAACAACAACAAAACTATTTCAAACCCATTTCAAACCCTATGGTGACCGCACGTGTTAAGTGTAGAATGACTCTGTAGGACTTTTTTGGCTGCAATCTTTCTTACTGGCCATTGGGTGGGGTTCAAACTGCCAATCCAATGTATTACAATACAGTTATACAACTAAATATATAAATGCTTAGACTATAACAATGCAATCTACCGAAGCAGTCTGACTACAGGCCAGAGTGTCCATCAAACCGTCCAGTCAAGGAAAGTGGGCATGACTTTCACTCTAGAAAGGCCACATCTCTGCTCTCAGCTCTGAGCAGCGCACTGACTCTGACCAGGAGCCCCTGTGTGACTATAGCCTTCCCATCACCCACTGGCATACATCAAAGTGAAACACACCATTGCTGAAGGATTGAGTTGTGCCACCCTCAAGCTTGTTGGGGTGGGGAGCATAGTCAGAAATAATCAGGCGTCCGTTCTCATCCTTGTGATTCTGTCATGCCAAGTGCTCTGCATCTTATTTGCTTAATTTTTTTTTTTTTTTTAGATCCACTCATTAAAGCTCAAAAACTATTTCACAAGGAATTTTGTCAAAGTAAGCTTCTAAAAAATGAATTCTGTTAAAACAAAAAGTTTACCAAAAATGAAGATAATATATTTGAATTATTTTATAATGTGGTGGTGGTGGTGGTTAGGTGCCAGCATGTTAGTTTCAACTCACAGAGACCCCATGCAAAACAGAACAAAACACTGCCTGGTCCAACCATTCTCAATTGTTTGAGTCCATTGTTGCTGCCACTGAGTCAATCCATCTTGACAGGGAGCTTCCCCTTTTTCAATGACACTCTACTTTGCAAAGCATGATGTCCTTTTCCAGGGTCTGACTAATCTTTCCTGAGATGTCCAAAGTACGAGACTCACCATCTTCACTTCTAAGGAACATTCTGGCTGTACATCTTCTTTCAAGACAGATTTCTTTGTTCTTCTGGCATAACCTTTTCCAGGAACTGGTCTTTCCTAATATATCCAAAGTGCGAGATATGAAGTCATGCCATCCTCACTTCCAAGGAGCTTTCTGATTGTACTTCTTCCAAAACAACTTTCTTTGTTCTGGCAATCAATGGGACTTTCAATATTATTCACCAACATCATAATTCAGATGAACCCATTCTACTATGCTTTTCTTTAATCATTTTCCTACTTTCACATGCATAGGTGGCGATTGAAAATACCATGGCTTAGGACAGTTGCAATTTAGTCCTCAAAGTGACATCTTTGTTCTTTAACACTTAAAGGTCTTTTGCAGCAAGTTCACCTAATGCGATATGTTGTTTGATATCTTGACTGCCACTTCCATTA
>NW_006408630.1:8128713-8149277 GCF_000296735.1 Chrysochloris asiatica
TGGCAACAGTAGTGAGGTTGGCCCAGGATCAGGCCGTGTTTTGTTCTGCTGTGCATAAGGTCGCTATGAGTCGGCACCGACTCTATGGCACCTAACAACAACAATGTTAAAGGGCCTTAGAAATGAGTTTTAAAATTATATATACATTTGAAAATCTTTTTAGTATTCAAATTATTTATTATTTTTAAAATAATTTTCTGGAAGCCGGTTGGCTTTCTGCCTACTCTTTCCATTTACTCTTCTACCCTGCAATCTCCCAAACACAGTTGTTGTTGTTAAGTGATGTCAGTTGGTTCTGACTCAACAATGAGCTGCTTGGTGGGTTTGAACAGCCACGCTGTAGTTAGAAGCCCAGTACTTACCCTACAGAATCACCCAAATATAGTAGTTCTAGTTAACTTAATTTAACAAATAATTGAGGAACTTACGTGAGACTAGCTCTTACCAGCTTAGATAGAAGATGCAATAGAAGTACTAAGTTGACCCAAATACAAAGTTTTTCTTTCTTAAAAACTTTGCATGTGAGAATGCCCAAACTTGCAATAGTACCCTTTTGACCTACCTTTGATGGCTTGATAATCTGAACTCAACTAGAGACAGATAAAAAAAATTTTTTTGATAAAGGAAAAAAAGTATAAATTGCTAATTTGATTAACTTGACCTATACTTATAGATGTAGTGCCTCAAAATACCAACTGAGAGGGATGGTATCATCAGATCAAGGATCATTCCTATCCCCTCTGTACAGAGGGTTGATAGGGATGGGCAACTTACATTGGCTACCTAAAATGGGACAGGTAAAAAAGGTACAAAGTGACTGGCTTACAAGTTTTCAAGAGGGAGCTTAATTTCAGAGTGTTAAGGGGAAGGTAGAATCCCCACTGAATAGTTTTCGTCTTGTTTAGACGTATCGGGTGATAGGAGATGGGATAAGATTCTTATGATTCAATAGTGAGTGACTGTTATCATGACTAATTGTGATTGTCACAACCGTAAAGGTTTAAGTTTTGTAACAAAAAAGGGGGAGTAGTTAATCTTACATTCCAGGAACAGAGGACAGACCCTAGGACCATCAAGGGAGAAGGGCATGAGCAGAATATGGGACCCTATCCTGAGAAGCAGCAACATCAGAGATAGAGGCAGAGGTGAGGACATGGAGAGAGAGAGCAGCTGAGGACTCTAGACTCATGGAAAGAGAAAGGCTGTGTACTGGCAGCCAGTAGGCAAGCCTACAGACTGTACCCTTTGGTTGTTTAAATGATTATATATTCCTGAGTCTTTTTGTGTACATCCAAAACAAAAAAACAAAAACAAAACCAGAGGGAATATAAGTAAATATTATTGAATGATGATGCATTAAGGGGATTGTAATCATTGCAATGAAATGAAATATGATAGGATGAGCGTAAAATCAATGTTCTCCCATGTAAACTATCACTCAATTCACAATAATAAACTTAAAAAAAAAAAAAAAAACCATAAAAACTTTGTATGTAAAAAACATGGAGCATGCTCTAGGTTAAATCAGTCTACTAAGTCAGGCCAAAGTTGTTTTGAAATTTAAAAATATACTCATCATGCTAATACATAATCTCTCCCAAAGCAATGGCTTTGACTAAACCATAAGCAACTCTGACAATAATTAAGTTGAAGGCAATCTACATAGAGGAAAGGAAGATGTGCTGCTAGAATGGTGAATTCTAGGCATTTTTCTCAGTAGATTTAATAAAAAGGGAATTGATACTAAAACAGAATAGAGTGACTTACTTAGGTGAGAGATCTCAAAATATGCAAATGATGTTGTTAGGTGCTTTCCAGTTGGTTCTGACTCATAGCAACCCAATACACAAAACAACAAAACTGCCTAGTTCTGTGCCATTCTCATAATTATTGCTATGTTTGAGCCTATTGTTGCAGCCACTGTGTCAACACATCTTAAGGGTCTTCCTCTTTCTCACTGACCCTTTATAGTATCAGACATGAATTCCTTCTCCAGGAACAGATCCCTCCTGGCAACATGTCCAAAGTATATGACACAAAGTTTGCCATACTTGCTTCTAAGGAACATATGGTCTTACAGCCCATATAATATAAGTCTCACAGCCCAGATTTTTTTTTTTTCTTTTTTGGCAGTCCATGGAATCTTCAATATTGTGCATCAACACCATAATTTAAATGCATCCATTCTTCTTAGGTCCTCCTTATTTATTGTCTAGCTTTCACATCCATATGAAACTATTGAAAATACTCTGGCTTAGATCAGGTACACCTTAGCTCTCAGAGTGACAGCTTTACTGTTTAACATTTTTTAAAAGATATTTTGCAGATTTACCCAATACATCATTTGATTTCTTGAGTGCTGCTTCCATGAGCATTGATTATAGGTCCAAGTAAAATTAAATCCTTGACGACTTCAATCTTTTCTGTTTACATGATATTGTTTATTTACCCATTTGTGAGGATTTTTGTTGTCTTTATGTTGAGGTATAATCCATACTAAAGACTATAGTTTTTATCTTCATCAGTAAGTGCTTGAATTACTCTTTTTTTTTTCAGCAAGAAAGGTTGTGTCATCTGCATATTTCAGGTTGTTAACGATTTTAAACCAGGTGGTAACCCCTTGTTCTGTTTGAAAGACTGTCTCTTGGTCTATGTACATATTCTACATGACAATAATTAAGTGCTCTGAAATTCCCATTTTTCACAATATTATTCATAATTCGTTTTGCTCCACACATAATTTGTTTTGCATAGCTGATAAAACACAGGAAAACCTCTTTCCGGCATTCTGTTTTTTTAGCCAAGATCCATCTGACATCAGCAGTGATATCCCTTGTTCTATGTCTTCTTCTGAATCCGGCTTTAATTCCTGGCAGTTTCCTGTCAATACACTGCTAGAACCACCTTTGAATTATCTTCCAAATTTTTTCTTGTCTGTGATAATAATGAAGGAGCTCTGGTAGCGTAGTGGTTACGAATCGGGCTCTTTTTCAATAAGTTCTGTATTCTGTTGAATGGGCATAAATATGGATCTCTTCCAGTCAGTTAGGCAGCTAACTATGACTGGGGAAGCTAGGTAGCTGTCTTCTACATTTCTTGGCAAAGCTGAATGAGTGCTTCCAGCATTTCATCTGTTTGTTGAAAGATCTCAGTTGATATTGCATCAATTCCTAGAGTCTTGCTTTTTCCCAATGTCTTCAATTAAGCTTGGACCTCTTGCTTCTATACCATCAATTCTTGATCATATGCCACCTCCTGAAATGATTAAACACTGATCAATTCTTTTTGGGACAGGGATTCTGTATATTCCTTCCATCTTCGTTGATGCTTCCTGCACCATTCAATATTTTGCCACTGTTATTGGTAGTATAGTGGTTACAAATCAGGCTGCGAACTTCAAGGTCAGCAGTTCGAAACTACCAGCTCTTCCGTGGGAGAAAGATAAAGATTTCCGCTCCTGTAAAGATTTACAGCCTTGGAAACCCTGTTCAGGATAGCTATGGGTCGGAAGCAACTCGACAGCACTTAACAACAATTGTTAGATGCCATCTAGTCAGTCTGATTCATAGTGACCCTACACACAACAGAACAAAACACTGCCCAGTCTTGCATGAGCCCAATAAATATTATCTGAATCCATGTTCCTGCCCGTGTGTCAATCCATCTCTTTGGGGTCTTCCTGTTTTATGCTGATTCTCCAGCATTCCATGTTCCAATTATTAATAGATGTTTGCAGTTACTTCTTCTCATTTTGAGTTTTGCCCTGTTAGCAAATGAAGCTTTGCCTCATCCATGTCATTAAGGTCATGGACAGTTCTTCCCCAGTCACGTTTAAATACCTTCCAACCTGAGAGGCTAACCTTACAGCACTGTATTAGACAATGTTCCACTGCTATTCATAGGGTTTTCAGTGGCTAACCTATCAGAAGTAATCCACCTCTCCTTTTTCCTATTCTTAGCTTCAGAGGTGCCACTAAAACCATCCACCATGGATGACCCCGCTGGTATTTAAAACACAAATGGCACAGCTTCCAGCATCATAGCAATACACAAGCCACCACAGTATGACAAACTGACAGACAAGCGGTGGATTTTACCCATAGAATCCTTCATTATCGCAACTAGAGTTTTGAATTTTTCCTGCAGTTCTTTTAGCTTGGAAAGTACTGAGCACGTTCTTCACTTTTTGCTTTGTAACTCCAGGTCTCCACACTTCATTATTTCATGAATGTTACTTTTACCAGAATGCATCTGTTTTGAAATTAAAATTTTCACTGGAAACCTTATTTACTATCATTGTGTCTCTTCTTAAACTCTTATCTAAAGACTCTGAAAATCTCATTACTGCCCTTATGCTTTAGTTTCTACATTTGGTGTGGTGCTGTGGCTTAATGCACTGGATTGCAAGGTCATTTTGAGCCACAAGGACGGCGGTTCAAGCTCACCAGCCGCCCTCAGAAAGCCTATGCAGGATCGCTATGAGTCGGAACTGACTTGACAGCACTTAACAACAATACATATACAGATGATTCCCATAGTTGTATTTTAACTTGGTTCTCTCCCTTAAATTGTTCTCTTGGTTATTTTACTGGTTCTTTAAGGTCATGATTACTAATGGAACTGGATTCTCAAACCTAATTCTCATCCTCTAAACTGTCTTGGTAAATGGCACACAATGCCCCAGGTAGAAATCTGAGTCATCATTGACTATTCTCGTACTCACTATATCAAATTACCCATTCCTCCTTCGATTCAAGTCCTGGTTGTTAAATGCCATCAAATGGTTCTGACTCACAGTGACCCTATACAGGGTTTCCAAGGAGTGGCTGGTGAGCTTGAGCCACCGACCTTGTGGTTTAAACCAACCTTGCTATCCAGCGCATTATCCCACAGTGCCACAACCTTAAGCAGTTCAAGTATAGCTATTTCTCTTCCTCCTGATTCTCAATACCTTAATTTGGTCAAACATTGTATCGCATTAAACTATTTACAATAATGTTCTATCTAGTTTTTGTACCTCTAATTCCTACTGTGGTGCTGTAAAATAAGCACTGGACAGCAAGGTCGGTTTGAACTGCAAGGTTAACTCCTTCGAAACCCTATGCAGGGTCACTATTAGTGGGAATTGACTTGACAGCACTTACAACAACTACTCTAAATTTTTATGATAAAGTATTATAAAGAAATGTGTAAAGACCTGGAATCGGAACACCAAAAGGGAAGAAAATGGTCCAAATTTCTCAAGCTTAAACAACTGAAAGAAAAAAAAAATCAAAACTCGACTTGCAATATTGAAGGATCAATGGGCAAAATATTAAATGATGCAGGAAGCATCAAAAGGATTGTTGCTAAGTGCCGTCGAGTCAGTTCCGACCCATAGCGACCCTGTACAGGGTTTCCGAGGCTGTAAATCTTTACGGGAGCAGAACGCCTCATCTTTCTCCCGCGGAGCAGCTGGTAGTTTCGAACTGCTGGCCTTAAGGTTCGCAGCCCAATTCGTAACCACTACGCTACCAGAGCTCCTTCAAAAGGATAGGGAAGGAATATACAGAGTCACATACCAAAAACATTTAATTTGACATTCAATCATATCAGAACATATAATCAAAAATTGATGGTATTGAAGGAAGAAGTGCAATCTGCACTGAAGGCATAAGGGAGAAACACAGCTGCAAGATGATGGAGCACCAACTTCTTACTGACATGGAGCCTAACTGTCAGTCTTAGGTGAAACTAAAGGCCTTCTCAGATCTTGTCTGAGTATGAGTCCAGCTCAAGATATGCATGTGGTGTTCAAGAGTCTCTGGTATACCAAGGAGCTTACAATGTCCTTATTTCTCCTTTTTTCCCTCTAGGTTTTCAATTTGTTTGCTGATGGCCCCATCTGTTATCCCTTGCTCCAGGTAGATGTGGCTAGTATTTATTGTTGTTAAGTGCCTTTGAGTTGGTTCTGACTTATAGCGACCCAGTATAGGGTTTCTGAGGCTGCAAATCTTTGTGGGAGGGCTCATAGTTCTCTGGAAGAGCAACTGGTGGGCTTGAACCACTGACCTGGTAGTTCACAGTTCAGTGCTAATCTTACAGAGCCACTGCTCAACCCTGAGAGAGTTCTGAGGTGGGTTTGATCTGCAAGGTTGCCTGTTCTAACTCACCAGCCACTCCATCGAAACCCTATGCAGGGTCACTATGAGTGGGAATCGACTTGACAGCACTTACAACTACTCTAAATTTTTATGATAAAGTACTATAAAGAAATGTGTAAAGACCTGGAATCAGAAAACCAAAATGGAAGAAAAACAAGGGCAAGCCCCTGAGCTGTTCCCTTAGGTATCCTCCAGGCCGAACAAAACATACAACCATAGTTCTTTAAGAACAAAGTTTTATTCCCTTCTCTAGCTATATGGTAACAATAATACTTGGAGGAGTATTTACCTGCATGCAAAAATAAGTAAAACAAAATTCCAAGATCACACTATGAACAAAAATTCCAGTAACACTTAACACCTGAATTTTTTAAAAATTCAAACTAATGGAAAATCATTTAGGGGGTACTATAGTTCTTATATATGATCCACAAAGAAGAAACTATTATGGAAGATATTATAAAAGATTATATTTTAAAAACTTTATACAAGAAACCACCATAACCAAAATGCAAAGACAAATCAGACTACATAAGATAGTTGAAAAATACATAATTGACTACCTAGTATTGAAAATATGTATTCAAGCATAATAGAAAAACATGCTAAAGAAATCACGAACTGAATTTCCTTACACAAGTCAGCCATATTGAACATGAGAGACTATCCATGATATGAATACGAAAAGGCAACCAGTGAATAGGAACATCTTAGAGAATAGCTGTAAAAAAAACAAAACACCAAACTAGTTGCCACTGATTCTAGTGAACCCTTGTGTTGCAGAATGAAACTCTACTCCATTAGGTTTATCACTGTTGTAACCTTTTGGAAGCAGATCTTCTGTGACGCTTGTGATGGGTTCAAACCATCAATCTTTCAGTTAGTTGCTGAGCACTTAACCATTTGCATCACACAGAGACTCCTTGGAAACTAGCTACCATAACATAAACAATTTTATAAGGTTATATTACAAATTTCAAAACTCAATCTTGACTACATAGCAACTCTAGGGCAGTGCTTATCTATAATGAAAGAGGGAAGCTATGGGATCAAACAGGTAACAGAGAAGGAGTCACATGCATCTAACAGTTGTGCTTAAATATATATGGAGCTGAAGAAAATAGGGTTAAATACTAAAATTTATAAAATCTGTATGTAGGACTATAAATATAATTCTTTATTCTCTTTTCCTACACATTAGAAATATTTTAATATTTTTTTAAAAAATAATGAAACAAAAAGTGAATATAAAATTTGTTTTTAATGTTTATTTTGCACACTTAAAATTGTAATTTTCAAGATACATAAGAAAAATACTTTTCTAATATTAAAGTAGGCATTTCTTTGGTACAGAAATCACATGTGCAATTTTACATTAAAAAATTAATCCAGAACTATAACATAATATGCTAAACAAAACTATTGTTTGTCCATCCCTTTTATAGCCTCATTATGGGGATTTAGAATATAGATCTATAAATAGTTTTATATATAAAAAAGGTAAAGATGCCATGTTAAAAACGTTAGAGAAGTTATATAATAGCTATTTAGTTGGCTTAATTATTGACACAAATCACCAAAAAATAAACAACAATGAGACCTCTAAACAAAAAGAGTAACATAACATACAGGACAAGTAAAATAAAGTATTGTTACTGAGGTCAAGTAACAAAAACATCACATCATTTAAATCTGATGCACTGAAAACAAAGCAACTTCTTTAGAAGCATTTCACAACTTGCAAAGCTCCCAAAGTAACAGCACAGAACCATAATCTGATAGGGTACTTTAAAAACAATAACCAAGTAAGTATATAAAAATAGCATACATGAAATATTAACTGTAAAAGTAGTTAATCATAGAAACAGAGAAAAAATATATGCATTCTTTCCAGACAATTTTTGAGTTTTAAGACTTTTAAGAAAAAGCATCATAAAAAGTCAAAAAATACATTTTAAAAAAGCAACAGTTAAACTGCATAGTTTTTTGGGGCTTTTTAACAGTTTCAAGTCAATGAATTTCTGGTTCACATATCTGTTTAGAGAAACAATTAGAGATGTGATGCCAAAAATAATTAGAAAAAAATAGTTTTTAATTGTGTTTGTGAATTCTCTTATTCAACAACCATTCAGTGAGTGTTAGGACACTGCTTTAAGTGTTAAGGACACACAGGTAAATAAAGCACAGTCACTGGCTCTAGGGAACTTAGCCTAATGGAAGAATCATTGTCAAAATTGCCTTCTCCTCTGAGCCAGAAAATTAAGACAGAACTTTAAAGTTTTTCCATTTCTGTCATTCTTGGAATTCCCTTGAAAAATGAATAATGGTTTACTTAGTTTGTTATCGGTAGCAATATGGCATCAATCAATCACTGATGAAATTAATGTTATAAAGATTTCTATGTAAGGTTAAAGAGAAAATATTTAAGGGTAATCAAATATTGTCCAACAGCAAAAATAATATCAATATTCTACTGTCATATAAATCAAGATAGTCAAGAAAAAAAAATTCTGATTATACAAAACTACTGAAAAGAGATTACCCCTAATGTGTACATGTACAAATATTATAGATGAGGAAGAGTGAGTTATTACATAACCATTGTTTTTAAAACTAATTAAGCATGCCAAATCAGTTGTCCGGTTTCAAAGAATCATAGCCTTCTTTTAAGAGGTTCCGCCATGTTTTAAGGAAACGTGCATTTTCTGTACATTTGAAGGCAAGCTCATCCACTTGAGCTGACACTGCAGATGTGGCTTCAAGAAGCTGGGTTAATGAAAATGCTGCCTGAAATTGAAAAAAAAATAAGAAAATCAAAGGGAAGTTTATTTTTAACTTCTCGTTTCATTTTATAAATAGCCTAAAATACAGTATGAACCCTTGAATCCAATTTCCAAGTTACTCTCCTTTGAAAAAGGAGCTCTGGTAGCGTAGTGGTTACGAATCGGGCTGTGAACCTCAAGGTCAGCAGTTCGAAACTACCAGCTGCTCCGCTGCTCCGTGGGAGAAAGATGAGGCGTTCTGCTCCCATAAAGATTAACAGCCTCGGAAAACCCTGATCAGGGTCACTATGGGTTGGAACCGACTCAAAGGCATTTTAACAACAACTCCTTTGAAAGCACAAATTTTCATAAGAAAACACAGGTTTTTTCAGAGAACCTAATACATTCTTTAATATGATATAAGCTTTGAAGAACTGTGTTGTTGTGTTAAATGCCTTTGAGTGGGTTCCAACCCAAACGGACCCTGCATAAGGTTTCCAGATGCAGTTAGCAGTCCAGTGCTTATTCTACAGTGCCACACCAGGTCTTCTTGAGGAACTATACCTACAAGAAAAAAAATTACGTATAATATATGACAAGACAGTTAGTTGTGTGGGGTTTTTTGTTGTTGGTTTGTTTTGTTTTATATTAGAGTCTCATTTAGCTCAAGAAGATGAGTTTGGGACCCTTAACACAAACATCGTTAGTTTCAACGGACTTCATCATAAATAACTTACTGATATTTGTGTTGCAAGGGCATTATTCTAAATCAGCTAGGTTCAGAAAAAAACAACCAGTTACTCATAAGAGTTAGGCATAGGGCACTTTGAACAGTAAACAACTAAATGAAAACATCCTTGACCCATCCCCTGCCAGCTTTTCCTTTTTACAGATGTTTTCTTTCAGCTACAATGCAAACTAGCTATAGCCCAATTCAGGAACAAGCACCAAGAAAGCAACTCTGCACACCAGTTGACCCAGACCGTTAGAAAGCTTATAAAGGAACAGATATTCACCAGAATTACATCATCTATGATGCCTGGAACCACTTCGAAAAGCAGAGTCCAGTCCATTGGCCCTTTCCATGAATAACGCCGCGTGGCACCTCCCCAAAGCCCTGCATTTGAATAGCTCCCTTTTCTCCCATAGGCTTAAAAGCTTTCCTCCAGGAAACAGTACTTTTAGAATTATCTCCCTGTCTCCTTGTCACAAGTAATAAAATTCTGATATGGCAAACCCACTCGCTTTGTTACTCTTAACTCACTGATGAGTGGGGGACCCAGTGAGTCCTTAAAATTATAACTCAGGAAACTGAGTCTGGTAACAATTTCACTATGCACACATTAGGCCATCAAATTGGATAGCTCAATGCAGATACACTGACCTCTGACAAATACAGCAAAATCACACACACGCACATACAAGAATGCAGAGACTAGCCAACTCTTTGTGAAAACTTCACTTTTAAAGCAAAGGTCTCCTTCAACATGACATGAGTTTCTAGAAAACCTATCAGCACTTCATTCTACATGTTCACTTGTAACTAGTCCTGCTCCAGCAAATACAGAAGCTGGATTAGCAATTCTTAGTCATTAAAAACAAAAAACACCACCAAGCGTATTTCTTAAACAACTAAATAATCGAGTTAATTCCCTAATTTCCCATGAGCACAGGCGGGTGGGTTCGCTGGTCAATTCCACAAAGCCCTCTCAGGAAAGTGATGCCCTACAGCTCTTTATTTCACTAGCCCCACTCAGAGGCCGTAAAATCTTAAACTGTGACCTCCTCTCTTGAGGGGGGAGGGGGAAGAGGAGGTGGTGTGTGTGTGTTGGTTGGGGTGGGAGGAAACGGTGCTAGTCTTTGGGGGTTCTAAACCAGCCAGACTAATCACAGGGCGGAATCCTCCAATAAACAATTAAGTGACTTCAAGGTTGGCGGTTCAAGCTTACCAGCTGTTCCTCGGAAACCCTATACAAGGTTACTATGGGTTGGAATCGACTCCACGGCACAACAACAACAATTAGAGACTAAAGGGGCCGCGACTATCCCCCTCCCAGCTGATCTCAATGCAAGGCGGGCCTGCAGCACACAATAGCTTTATCAGCTGACTCTGGGCAAGTAGCCAACCAGAGCATCGAGCTCTAAAACCCGTGGAGAAAAATCACGGCCCACTAGTAAACAATGAGAAGCAAGGCTGACCAATCGCACAGTTGAAACAGTTCTTGGTTGCCGGGGAGGAAGCAAAGTCAGCACTAGCGCTACTGTGGAGCTATCAGGTTTCGAGTTACAGAAGATGATAAAACCAGAAGGCGAGAAGGGCGAAGAGGTAACCCCTTCATTCCCTAACAGTCTAAAGACGAGTCCCCCTGCGTTCACACTTTCAGGGCTCATTTTAAAAAGTCTGAGACGCGGCGACCGGGTTCTTCTTCCGAAGACGACACTCACGTTTCCAATCTGCAGCTCCACTTCCTCCAGCGGGTCCACAATACGGCCGCTGATCCTCCTCGAAACTTGCCAATCCAGACTCACTGGAACGCCGGGGGAGGATGATGAAGAGGTGTCTGACGAAGACGGAGAGGAAGGAGGCGGTGGGGGCGGCGAAGAGGCCCGTATCTCTTCATGCTCAGCCATAGAGAAGGGATGGGATAGCTATATCTAAGTAGAGCAGCCGAACCGACACCAACAGTCTTTCAACCGCTCGCGCCCAAAGCCCAGCGGCCCCACCTCCTCTCTCCTAAAGTTCCGCCCTGTCTCCATGTGAGTCTCTGCCCAAGGCCGCGAAGATGGTTCATCGTTCGGGACAGCCAATTAGATGTCAGCCAATTCACCTTAGGCAGCGCACCACTTCTGCGTAGCCTGGTTTAGAGGGTGCTTAGTGAAGACTACAACTCCCAAGATGCTGTCCGCTCCTCCTCGTCTCTTTACTGAGCGCACGTTGTATTATGGGTCTTGTGGTCCTCATAGCGGCCGCACCACGCCTCCCTGATAAAGAAGCTCAGGTCCAATTTGCAGCCCAAAGCCAGGAACTCAGAGTCGGAATTGACGTGCAGCAGTTTGGTTTGTGGTTCCCTTTCCTCTTTGGTATATGAACCGGAAGTATCTTCTAGCCATCTGATCGTGAGTGGCGCTGGCACAGAACTACTGGGAGGCGGGAACAAGCTAGAGCTGGCCAGAGGCGAATTTCACTAGAAGTGTTGGTGCTTCAGGCAGGTGATGGCGCCCCTCGCGGCTTAGAGGTCCGCCCCTACCAGCGATATTCGAACAGTCCTCCTTGATTTGTGTCCGAAACAGAGAGCCCTGGTTGCTGTGAGCATGTTGCTGCCTCTAGCCAAGATGTCCTGCCCGGGTGAGCTTGAACTCCAGGCGGGAATAAGGGGAGGAAGGTCGAGGAGTGTGGGCAAAACGCACAGGACCACACCTGGGGGCTGCGGGCCAGTCTCCCCGCCGCTTCTGCACTACCGTCTCAGACTAAACTAGCACAAAGGTCACGCTGTCTGCACCTGTTGGTGGACCCTGGATTTCTCCCCATGGGCGTCTCTTGGAACACTTGCCATCTAGGGCAAAGGTCATGGCTAGAGGAAACTTGTCAACAGGACCCCCATGGACTCCTGACCTGAGTCAGCCCAAACTTGGTCCTAATCCTTATCCCGAATCTCAGATGTTATCTTTTGCCTTGCTGTAAGTGGAAACATTTGACAGTTTTTCTCTTTGGTCTTGACCTGACTTGTGTCTTTGCAGCCAATGTAGTCCAGTCTTAAGAAGTTGAATTTGAGTTCTGATCTGTCACATTGTGATTAACATGCAGACGCTGCCAAAGTCACCAAATTCAATCTGGAGCCAGCAATTTTTCTGCATTTTCTAAAATTATCTTTAGTTACTTATGCTGTTGTTGAGCGTGTGAAAATACCGAATTACCTTCCTTTTAATTTAAAAAACTGTAAAGTGAAGCAGTTGGATGAATTTTTTAAATTAAAAACAAAAAAAAGTTAAAAATTTGAACTTAAAAAAGTTCCTTAAGGAAGCTTGAATTCCGTCACAACTGACTTAAATTTTTTAATCCTTCAGTAATTAAAGTTAAGTTTCTCTTTATGCAATACTAAACACTTATACGTGTTGCACACTGAAGGAGGTTCTTAAGTAAAGGTAGAATTTTGTCACATTTGGACCTCATGTACTAAGTAATCAGGATTTTTTAAGGTCCTCACTTTAACTTCTTTTGCTACAGTAAATATGTAGCTATGCTTTATGTTTTTAGCAGCATGCTATCTGCTCCACAATCTAATTAAAAGCAATCTTGGACCTTGTTATTGTGCCCTTGAGTTGGTTCTGACTTATAGTGACCCTGAATAAGGTTTCCCAGGAGCAACTTGGTGGGTTTGAACCACACACTTTACAGTTAGCAGTACAATGCTTGTCCTGTGGTGCTACACCAGGACCAAATTACCATTGCTAGTTTTGTAGCCCATTATTAGCCTTGGGGTATGGGGGGAGGGCAACAAAGAAGTGGGCACAAGTGTAATATCATTATGACTTTGGTATGGTGATATTAGAAGTACAATGGATTTTGACCTCGTGTGTCTACCAAAATTCAGCCAAAGTTTCTTAGTGTGCAGACTTTTGCAGTGAGATATCAGATTTGTTTTCAGAAAAGGGGTAAAGGCCATGACTTTGTTTTTAACCCCTGGAAGAAATCAGACTGCCCAGTTCCAAATATTCTCTAAAAAAATTAGCAATTCCAGTTTGCCAAGTTCCCAATCATCATATGATAATTTTTCTTTGAAATGCACTTTGAATATTTGAACTTTGGAATTGAGTCCTCTTATTATGGAGCGCCAGTAGCACAGTGGTTAAGAGTCAGACTGTCAACCTCAAGGTCAGCAGTTGGAAACTACCAGCAGTTCCGCGGGAGAAAGATGAGGCATTCTGCTTCCGTGCAGATTTACAGCTTCGGAAACTCTGTGCAGGGTCACTATGGGTCAGAACCGACTCCAGGGTACTTGACAACAACAACAATTATGTGACACAGTGAGCTAGTGCGTCAGACTGCAAAGTCATTTGAACTACGAAGTCAGAGGTTCAAGCTCACCAGCTGCTATAGGTCACCAGGGTCGCTATAGGTCAGAATCAACTCACCAGCACTTAACAACAACAACAATTATATGTTAGGAGTCCTGGGGTGGCGCTGTGGGATAATGCATCAGACTGCAAAGCCATTTGAACTGCTAGATCAGCGGTTCTTGCGCACTAACTGCTCCTCAGAAACCCTATATAGGGTCGCTGTGGGTCAGAGCCGACTTGATGGCACTTAACAACAACAATTATATGTTAACATACTTTTGTGTATCTTATATACATTTTTTCAAGGTTAAGGGAATAGAGTTATCTAATACAAAATTATTCCTAGTACTAGGGTTTTTGTAAGCTTTTGCAAGAAGAAAAAATTAGTCTCCTTGCTACTTTTTTTTTCCAGATTAATTACTAAAAACATTTTTTAGTGTTAAAAAGACTTTAGAGATTTGTCATACCTAATTTCTTCTCTTCTTGCATTCATCATCATAAATAATTACTGATCACCTGATGCCAAGCTTTCACTTTAAAATAACAAATATTTGATTGGAAAGAACAAAGCAAAACAAATATGACTTTTGCAATTGATTACCCAAGAATAAAAAAAATTCACTAATGCTAGGCCACGTTTACTAAAACGTGTCATCAGTCTATATATTCATAAAACAACAAAGAGAAAGAGTATGACTTGACTTCACAACACAAAGGTTCTGCAACTTCAGAGAAATTTTCAAATTACATTGTAGTCTCGGAGTTATACTGAATGTTAGAAGGGCTGAGACTGAGCTTGGCTAGTGAGCCTCTGAATTTCCATTTATTGACTAAATGGGGATTGTTGCTTCTGAAAGATGTGGTATTAAATTTTTTTTAAAACTTTGCTATTCAGTATGTCCATTTTCTTAAATGTATGTATATGTAAATTTAATCATATGCTTCAGTTCCACACAAAATTCTTTCTTGGTCTTTGCTATTTGTTTTTTTCATCCCATGTTAGAAACATGTTCATTTGCAGATGTAGCATCACCTAAGGGATACGTTAAATAGTGTGCTCCATTTTCTTCTTTCTTACATGATTTCTTAAAGAGATATCCTATACAATTATTTTCCTAGTTCCGTTGTTAAGTGCCATTGAGTTTATTCTAACCCATAGTGACCCTGTATAGGGTTTTCAAGGAGCAGCTGGTGAGCTTGAACCACTGACCTTGCAGTTCAAATGACTTTGCAGTCTGACGCATTAGCTCACAACGCCACACCAGTTCCTTTATAAGTAAGAAATTTTCCCCTCTCTGACTTTTTTTCTTTCCCTCAAAATTTTGTTTTTGTTTGTCTTTTATGTCTTGAAGTCTGAATATGATATGCCTAGGTATAGATTTTCAGGTATAGATTTCCGGCTATTATTTAACTTGGTGTTTAATTCTTCTTAAGTCTTCCTTATTCATTGTCCAGCTTTCATATACTTATGAAAAATATCAGGGCTTGGGGTCAGGCATATAAATCATAAACAATAAAAAACTACCATCCAGTTGATTGCAACTCATAGTGATGCTATTTAGGGTTTCTGAGACAGCCTCATCTTTCTCCCAAAATTAAGCATAATTGTCATAAATTCCAGGTATGATCATTCCAAATTCTCTGCAATCCCAGCATCCCAAGTCTAGTTCTGATACTTGGCTCAGGCTGCTTTTGGTTTTGTTTTATTATTTTTACTTTTACAATGGTATATATATGTGTGTGTGTGTATGTATGTATGTGTATATAGATATGTATTTACAATCAGGCATGAGATATTAGGTAAAAAGAACTGATGTAATAGACTTTAGTGTGAAGCTTTATCTGGCTAGAAGTTGTTGTTAAGTGCCATTGAGTCAGTGCTGATTCATAGTATAGGGTTTCAAGGACAGCTGGTAAGCTTGAACCGCCAACCTTGTGGTTCAAACCAACCTTGCAGTCCAGTGCTTTAATCCACACAGCACCACACCAGACTAGGAGTTAGTCTGTGTTTATTATTTACTGTAACTATGGTGTTCTGGTAGCGTTGTTGTGTGCCGTCAAGTCGGTTCCGACCCATAGCGACCCTATACAGGGTTTCCGAGGCTGTAAATCTTTACGGGAAAAGAAAGCCTCATCTTTCTCCTGCGGAGCCACTGGTAGTTTTGAACTGCTGACCTTAAGGTTCGCAGCCCAATTCATAACCACTACGCTACCAGAGGTTACGAATCAGACTGTGAACCGCAAGGTCAGCAGTTGGAAACTGCCAGCTGTTCGGTGGGAGAAAGATGAGGCTTTCTGCTCCCATAAACATATACAGCCTTGGAAACCCTGTACTGGGTCACTATGAGTCGGAACCGACTCCACGGGACACAGCAGCAATAACTATGATGCTAGAGTCTAAACTTTTTTCTAGTGCCCTTTTTTTGCCTTACCTGTTGTCATTCCCCACACATCTGTCACTTTATCATACTGTGCTGGCTTGCATGTTGCTGTGATGCTGAAAACTATCACATAAATACCAGCAGGGGTCACCCATGATGGACGGAGCTTCCAGACTAGGAAAAAGGGATAAATGATCCTCTTCTGTTGTCTGTTGTCTTTGAGGATCCCTACTAAAACCAAACCCCTTGTCATTAAGTTGATTCCAACTCATAGCAACCCTATAGGACACTTTAGAACTGCCTCATACAGTTTCCAATTTTATAAATATTTACAGAAGTGGACTGCAACATCTTTCTGCCCTGATGAGGTTTGTGGGTTTGGACCAATGATCTTTCATTAAGTAGCCAAGTACTAACCCGCTGCCACAAAAGTGCTCCTTCTAATTTCCCTGTGTTGTTGTTAAATGTTGTTGAGTCAGTTCTGACTCATAGTGACCCTATATAGGGTTTCTGAGGAGTGACTGGTTGAACTTGAACCACTTACCGTGCATTTCAAACACCTTGCAATCCATTGTATTAATCCACAGTGCCACACCAGGACTAATTTCCCTTTTGTTGTTGTTATGTGCCGGGGAGTTGGTTCCGACTCATAGTGGCCCTGTACAGGGTTTCCAAGGCTGTAAATCTTTACGGGAGCAGAAAGCCTCCTCTTTCTCCTGTGGAACAGCTGGTAGTTTCGAACTGCTGACCCTGAGGGTAGCAGCCTGATTCGTAACCACTATGCTAGAAGAGCTCTTTAGTGGTTCCTTATGTAAGATCGGAGACTTGCAATTCTTTTAGATATAATCTTTTATTATATAAGAATCTGATTCATATGATAAAGTGTGTGTGTGTGTGTGTGTGTGTACTGGAGAGTCGGGAGAGTATTACATAGTTTTGTGCACTTCAAAGCTACCTCTACACACCACTCTTCCGAAATTCAAACAGGGTTGCTAGAATTGACTGGACAGCACTTAACAAAAGCAACAGTTAGGTGTCAGTCATTCAGTAGGCTGGTACCGTTACAAGGACTCCTGCTATGGTGCTATAAGGATCAACACTGGACTTCAGACCACAAGGCCAGCCATTGAAACCCACCATTGCTCCTCAAAAACTCTATGCAGAGTCACTATGAGTCATAACTGACTGGATGGCACCTAGCAACAAAAAAGTGAGACAGAAAGGAGCCTTGGTGATGCTTTAGGATAAATGCTGGGCTACTAACCCTATAGAGGGTCGCTATGGGCGGAACCGACTCAACGGCACTTAACAACAACAACAACTAACCATAACGTCAGTAGTGCAAGCCTACCAGCCTGGAGAAAAATGAAGCTTTCTGTTACTGTGAAAATGTCTCAGAAACCCTACATAGGATCACTATGAGGTGGAATCGACTCAGGGTTAATGGGTTTGGTAAGTGACACAGAAAGGCTAGAGGAGTATTTCCCCAGATTTGTTGTGTTGTTAGTCCCGTTGAGTTGGTTCCTACTCATAGACCCTCTATAGGGTTTCTGAGAAGCAGCTGATAAATTTGAGCCACTGGCATTGTGGTTAGCAGTCCAGTGCTTATCCTATAGTCGCACAGGTAAAATCCAAGTTGTATAGGCTCTGGGTCAATAGTTTCCCTTCAAGGCAGGTTTTTGTAAACAGAAAGCTCTGAGTTTATTTCAGATTTTGAGGAGCATCTGTTTCGTATGCCAAATTCTGTGTGTATTTTGTCTGTTTTCAAACTCTACTGTATTTGTTTTATTATTCTATTCTATAACAGATTTTTAATTGTTACAACTTCAAATATCTGTAAGGGCTAGATCAAAAGGAGAATTCTCTTTTTTTTGTTTAAAAAAAAATTATTTTACTTATAAACTGTTCATTATGCTGGTTGTGTCGATGTCCAGTTTCCTTTATCATGTTACAAACTAAATAGCAGTGTTTCTCTCCTCATCCTATGCCTCTCACTGCATGGAGGGCTGAGCTGTGCATGGTGTGCAGTCAGAAATGCCTATTGAATGAGCTCCTTGTCTATATTGATCCTATTAACCAGATAATTGCCTAATCTGCACTTGGCTTTGTGCTCTAGACACAACATAACAGGTGAAGTGAATAAAAGCTGTCTTCTAACATCAACAACAACAAAAATTATTTTAGGATGGTAAGGACTGTTGTGGAGCTGCAGGTTAATGCGCTGAACTGTAAAGTTGGTTTCAACCGCAAGGTCGGTGGTTCAAGCTCACCAGCTGCTCCTCGGAAACGCTATACAGGGTTACTATGGGTCAGAACCTACTCAGTGGCACTTTGCCACAACATCAGCAACAAGGACTGTTGAGAGCAGTAGTACAGAAGACAGAAATTAAGGATACAGGAAGAAGGGAGGGTATCAGATGGGACAAAGGAAGGGTATAAGATGGAAGGAATAAGCCGCAGCTTCTAGGTAGATCAAAGGAATAACTAAGAAGGTAGAAGACTTTTCTCCTGTTGTAACCTGGAATATAAATACAGCCCATAAATACAAGGCACATTACAGGTCATTGCCAAGGAATGAAGGAACCTTGGTGGTGCAGTGGTTAAGTCCTCAGATGCTCATCACAAGGTCAGCAGGTTCTTCATGGGAGAAAGATGTGGTATGATAGTCTGCTTCCAAAAATATTACAGCCTTGGAAACTCTGTGGGGCAGTTCCACTCTAAGTACCCTGAGTCATAATCAACTTAATAGCAATACGTTTGTGTTTGGGGCCAAGGAATTGTTGTAGTTCTTTTGGATTGCTTCTTTTTATGAAGATCTCTGAGTGATATAAATGGGTTGCTCTTTACAAACCTAAAGTTTGGTAATTTGAACATACTGAGCAGTACCCAGAAAAAGCATGTCAGTCTGCTTCTGTAAAGATTACAGCTAAGGATACCACATGCAGTAATTCTACTCTGTAACACCTGGGATTACCAGGAGTCAGAACAAACTTAATGTCAGTTTGTTGTACTGTGGCTGCTTGCGTGTTACTGTGATTCTAGAAGCTATACCATGGGTATCTTAAATACTGGGGTCACCCACAGTGGACAGCTTTCAGCTGAGCTTCCAGACAAAAACAGACTAGGAAGAAGAAGAGACAAACTACTTCTGAATATTTTGTCTTTGAAAACTTTATGAATAGCAGTGGAACACTGTCAGCACCAAAATATTGTCTATTGTAACATGATGAAGAGCACCAAAAGATTGTCAGATATAGTGCCGGAAGATGAGCTCCTCAGGTTGGAAGACACTCAAAGTAAGAATGAGGAAGAGCCACCTCCTCAAAGTAGAGTTGACCGTGATAACGCGAATAGAGCAAAACCTTTGGAACCTACTAAGGATGAACTTAGGAAAATTGGAAATTGTCAAAAATGAAATGGAATGCATAATCATCAATGCCCTAGGCATTAGTGAACTGAAATGGACAGTATTGGCCATTTTAAATCTGACAATCACATAGTTTACTATGCTTGGAATAACAAATTGAAGAACGACATCCCATTTATCATCAAAAACAACATATCAAGAACTGTCTTGAAGTACAACACTGTCTGTGATAGGATATTATCCATACACCTACAAGAAAGACCAGTTAATACCACTATTATTCAAATTTATGCACCAACCACTAATGTCAGTGATGACGAAATTGAAGAATTCTGTCAATTTCTTCAGTCTGAAGTTTATCAAGCAGGCCATTAAGACGTATTGATTCCCTGCCATGGCCTTTCATGGTTCACATTCCAAGCATGAAGACTTAAGATGTGAGGCTGGGCCTAATCTCCCTTCTCACAAGAGTGCTTGTTTTTAAAGAAGGGGAGTGGTTGATCTTGCAGTCCAGGAGCGGAGGACCCTGGGACCATCAAGGGAGAAGAGCGGAGTGTAGGACACTATCCAGAGAAGCAGTAACACCAGAGATGGAGGCAGAGACGATGATGTGGAAAGATGGAGTGGCTGGGGACCCTGGACTCAAGGAGGGAGAGGGGCTGTGTGCTGACAGCCAGGGTGCAAGCTTGCAGGGTGTGCCCTTTGGTTGGTTAAATGGTTGTATATTCCTGAGTGCTTTGGTGTACATAAAAAAAAAAAAGAAAAAGAAAAAAGCAGAGGGAATGGAAGCAAATGCTGTTGAATGGAATTGTAATCATTGCAATGAAATGAAATACAATAGGATGAATGTAAA
>NW_006408630.1:8152337-8153087 GCF_000296735.1 Chrysochloris asiatica
AGCAAGCAAGGTTGTATCATCTGCATATCACAGGTTGTAAATGAGTCTTCCTCCAATCCTGATGCCACGTTTTTCTTCATATAACCCAGCTTCTCGGATTATTTGCTCAGCATACAGGTTGAATATACAACCAGTTCCTTAAAAGCCAGGATGGCAAGACTTTATCTCTCATACTTCAGACATATTATCAGGAGGGTCTAGTCCCTAGAGAAGGACATCATGCTTGGTAAAGTGGAGAGTCAGCAAAATAGAGTAAGACCCCTACCAATATGGATTGACACCGTGGCAACAGCAATGGGCTCAAACGTGACAACAATTGTGAACATGGCTCAGGACTGGGCAGTGTTTCATTCTGTTGTGCACAGGGTCACTGTAAGTCAGAACAAATTCAGTGGCACCTAGCAGCAACAATAAAGATTTACAGGCTTGTAAACCCCTATGTAAGTCACTATGAGTTGAGATCAGCTCAATGGTAGTGAGTTTTGGTTTGTTTTTTAAGGTTTTATTGTGAGGTTTATATGGGAGAACATCAGCTTTATACTCATCCTGTCGTATTTTGTTTCGTTGCAATGATTACAATCCCCTCCATGCATCATCAAATAACCAAAAGGTACACCACATAAACCAACCCCCCGGCCGCCAGCACATAGCCATTCTCCCTCCCTGCGTCGTGTCCCCAGCCTCTCCATCTGTCCACATCATCGTCTCTGTCTTCATCCCTGATGTTACTGCCTCCCTGGGTAGGGTCCC
>NW_006408630.1:8154612-8169542 GCF_000296735.1 Chrysochloris asiatica
TTTTTCCCCCCTTTTAGTGTGGGTTCTTTTTTCACTCTTTTACAATAATGGTCCTATGTAGTATTTCTCCTTTTGAGACTGACTAATTTCACTCAACATAATGTCCTCAAGGTTCATCCATGTTATACAGTGGCTTGAAGCTTCCTTGTTATCCTTCAAGGTAGCATAATATACTCAATGGTAGTGAATTTTGAGTTTTAAACTTTACCAGAGCAAATGGCCAGACCTTTATTCCCGCAAAGTCACTGGTGGATTGGAACTGCCGACTTTTCAGTTAGCTGCCAAGCACTTAGTTTTTGTGCCACCAGGGCATATGGTTTAAGGGCTAGGTATAAAAACTTACTAGAAGCCAGATCTGAATCCCAGTCCTAGGTTTTTATCTTTTTTAAAAAAAGAATGTTTGTTTGTTTTTTTTCAGTTTACTCTCAATAGAAAACTGAATAATAATGTTAATAATTTTTCTGCAGCATATCATCAGTGCCTTCATGCCTTAAAAATTAAGAAAAACTATCTACCTCTCTGTGGTCCAAGATGGTCTTCTACTTCTGCTGTACCTCGCATTACTACGCATTATACCATTTATCCCAGAGATAAGGACAAGCGATGGGAAGGTAAGTAGTAATTTGTGTAAAGTTCTTGAGATTTTCCTAGATAGCATTTTCTGAAGGGGAATGTTATATATTTCATGGTTGTTTAAAAGCATATAATAACATTAGCTTTATCAAATCTATTAATACTTGCTAAATTTTTAATAATCTCAAAGTTAAATATTCGTTTATGGAAATTAAAATGTATTCACTGAAACAGAATCTAAGAAAGTATCAAACAAATACAATAATATATGTGGTATAATTACCATGTAAAACAGTGATAATATCTATAAATAATGCTCAAAAGCACAGTGGGTATTCATAATCACAGAATGTGATTTGATCAGGTCCTGCTAATCATAGACTCTTAATTTTTTGTTTTTTTCTTTTCCCTACCTCCCAGGAGTGAACATGGAGAGGTTTGCAGAGGAAGCTGATGTAGTAATAGTTGGTGCTGGCCCTGCAGGGCTCTCTGCAGCTATTCATCTGAAGCAGTTGGCTAGTAAACAAGAAAAGGAGATCCGTGTGTGTCTAGTGGAGAAAGCTGCCCAGATAGGAGCCCATACTCTCTCTGGAGCATGCCTTGATCCATGTGCTTTTGAAGAATTGTTCCCAGACTGGAAGGAGAAGGGGGTATTAAAATGTGGTTTTTTTTATAAACTAAATTTAGTTGTATATATCTGTTTCAAAATTACTGGAATATAGAAAACCCTTTTCATGCAATTCTCTTAAAGAATCCTTATAGAAATAAGGGAGCTTCAAGGAGTTTGTGGGAAAATTCTATTATCTTTTAATCCCATTTTCCATGAACTTGAAGCTCCCTTGTATATGTTAATTTAATTTATGTTTTTGTTGTTAAGTGCTGTCAAGTCTGTTCCGACCCATAGCGACCCTGTACAGGGTTTCCCGAGATTGTAAATCTTTACGGGAGCAGAAAGTCTCATCTTTCTCACGCGGAGCGGCTAGTAGTTTCAAACTGCTGACCTTAAGGTTTGCAGCCTGATTCGTAACCACTATGCTACCAGAGCTCCTTACTTTAATTTATAAAGGGGGAAAAAAATACTGAATCATATCAGATATAAATTTTTAAAATTTAACTTATATTTTATATGTTGTTGTTGTTGTTATTAAGTGCCATCGAATCGGTTCAAACTCATAGCTACCATGTATAGAGTTTCCAAATATCAGCTTATGAGTTTGAACTGTTGACCTGTATTTTTATATAATGCCTTCTAAATGTTGTATTTATAGACTAGATTTATCAGAAGGTGTTATCTTGATAAGACCTTTACATATTTGTACCAAAAAAATTATATAGCATTTTCTATTTCGAGAATAATTTTAAACATGTTCTGTAGGTGTTTGTATCTTTATTTAACAGAGTCTTATATAAAAATTTAGAGACTATGCAATACCCGAAACCAAAGAAAACAATCTTATTTACTAAAGAAATAAACATAACCAAACCAGACTCACTGTCATCTAGTCGATTCTGACTCAGAGTGACCTTTTATTGGGTTACTGAGGCTGTCAATCTTTCAGGAAGCAGAAAGCCTCCTCTTCTCCTAAGGAGCAGCTGATGGGTTTCAACTGCCAACTTTACCATTCCCAGTCATTGCTTATCCTGCAGTTTCATGAGGGCAGAAAACAACAAAAGATAACAGAACATGAAGTTTTATTGCTCTCACTAATTTGTGTGACCTTGGTTAAAATCGTACACTCTTGTATGCACTATTCCTTCTCTAAAAAGTGAAAATAGTATTCAGTGCCTGTGAATATACTGTGTAAAGATAGTGGTGGTGGTTGTGTGCCACCAAGTCATTTCCAACTCATAGTGACCCTGTACGGGATTTCCAAAGCTGTAAATCTTCACAGGATAAGAAAACCTCATCTTTCTCCTACAACTGGTAGATTCAAGCTACTGATCTTGAGATTAGCAGCCCAGCTCATAATCCACTATGCTGCCAGGGCTCCTTTATGTACATTTTTTATTGTTTTGTACCGTCAATTCGGTTCCAACTCATAGAGACCCTGTGTAGGGTTTCCTGGGAACACCTGATGGATTTGAACCGCTGACCTCATGGTTAGCCGTCAAATGCCTGTCCTACAGTACCACACCAGGTACTGGTGTGTAAAGATGTTGCTGTTGTTAAGTGCTTCTGAGTTGATGGTTCCAACCTATAGTGACCCTATATGGAATTTCTGAGGAGCGAGTGGTGAACTTGAACCGCCGACCTTACGGCTCAAACCAACTTTTCAGTCCAGCGCCTTAACCCACAGCACCACACCATGATAGAATTATATAAATTTCTGTGTTCTTTCTATATGGCATAAACTGACTTCTAAACAGTTTTGTTATACTCTTATTTCTGAAATATCAAGTTACTTTAACTAGCAATACTTTAATTATTGCTAATTAAATTTCTCTTTTCAATATTGTATCAGAAATAGGTATCATTGAGTTAGTATTGACATGATTTTAATTTTAAAAGAGAAAAAAGTTCTCATATTAGAGTTCTATATTGCTTTTAACTTTACTATCTATATTTAATAGAGTTGTATACTATTGCTGAAAATCACCTCTTGTTTAATCCTATGAGATTACTAAAATAAATCAAGGGAAAGGAGTTGCTTTTCATTGTGCTTTTTTTGTGTTTTACTTTTTATTGTGAATTGACTGGAGGTTTACAGAACAGATCATCAGTCCCACATTCAACAAATTTCACACTTCATGTCATTGCAATGATGGCAGTCCATTCTATGTATCCTCAGTTAACAGTGTTTGCCTCTGTACCGTTTACATTTTATTCCTCCCCCTGCATCCCTACCTGCCCTGTAAACATCAAATAATATTTCATTTATCAAGAAAATCCTTTCTTAACATTTCAAACAGTGGTCTCTTGCAATAATTGTCCTTTTGAGATTAATTTCACTCACTCATAATGTCCTCCAGGTTCATCTATATTGTGAGGTGTTTTGCCAGAGTCTTCGTTATTCTTCAGTGTTGTGTAATATTCCATTGTGTGTATGTTTAACCATTCTGTTGTTTAACCATTCTTCTGTTGACAGAATTTTTTTGCTGTTGTGAATAGTACTGCACTGAACATACATGTCTTATCACTGCTCGTATTTCTTGATGATATGAACCAAGTAGAAGCATTTGTGGGTCATATGGTATTTCTGTTTCCAACTTTTTGAGAAAGCGTCATACCATTTTCCACAATTGTTGTTAAATGCCATCAGGTCAGTTCTGACTCATAGCAATCCTGTATAGGGTTTCCAAGGAACAGCTTCTGAGTATGAACTGCCAACCAGGTGGTTCACAGTCCAGTGCTGATCCTGCAACACCACATCACGAGTCCATTTTCCACAGTGGTTGTACCATTTTACAGTCTCACCAGCAGTGTTGGAGCATTACAGTCTCTCCACACCCCCACCAGCATTTGTTGTTTCCTGTTTTTTGTGGAACTGGATTAATTAATACTGGATTAAGATAATATCTCATTGTTGTTTTTATTTGCATATCTCTAATGGCTAATGTTCATGAGCATTTCTTCAAATGCTTTTTGGTTGCCTGAATGTCTTCTTTGGTTAAGTGATTGTTCATGTCTTCTGCCAACTTTTAAATAGGATTATTTGTCTTCTTGCTTAGGCATTGAATTGTTCTATAAATTTTGTCTGATATGTCATTGCCAAACATTTTTTCCCAGCCCGTGAGTTCTCTTTTTACTCTTTTGATAAAATCTTTTGATGTACATAGTGTCTAATTTTTAGGAAATCCCAGTCATCTATTTGGTCTTTTAATGTTTGTGTGTTTCCAGTTAAGTTTACGAGTGTATTTATGCCATGTACAGGCCTTCTAAGTTTGTCCCTATTTTTCATTGATGATCTGTGTATTTCTGGTTTTTACATTTAGGTCTTTAATCCACATTGTAGTTTGAAGTCCAGTGTTGATCCTATAGTGCCACACCAGCAGTCCTTTTAGGCACAGGGAAATTTTTAGGATTTGTATTTACCCTGACAAGTATGAACTAAAAGCTTTCTTATTTTCCTTCTTTTATTTCCAGGCTCCGCTTAAAACTTCTGTAACAGAAGACAGATTCGGAATTTTAACAGAAAAATATAGAATTCCTGTACCAATTCTACCAGGTAAGATAGGATAAATAATCGTAGAACCATGGAGTTCTACAGCTGGAAGAAACTACATTTCTTCTGGTCATATCCCCTCCTTTTACTGATGAGAAAACTGAGGCCCAGAGATTTGAAGGATTTTTCTAAAGTTATACAGCTAACTGGTGGGAAAGCAGGACTACATAGAACCCAGTTCTTTTGTCTTTCATTCCATGAGAATTAAAATATAGCCTTGTAAGCCCATCAGGAATTTTTTATTTAGTTCTGTTAATGTTTTGTTTTGTTTTTTTTAATTTAATAAATTAGAACTCAGGAACAAAATAGGAGGACATAAGTTGAACTTTTGCCCTGGTTTGGTTCTATAGGATCAGCAGTGGACTGCTAACCACAGGTTGGCAATTCAAACCCATCCGCTGCTCCTTGGAAACCCTGTATAGGATCGCTATGACTTCATGGTAATTAACAAGAACAGCTAATGACCATTGTTGTTGTTGTTGTTATGTGCTGTGGAGTCGATTCCGACTCATAGCGACCCTACCCAGGGTTTCCGAGGCTGTAAATCTTTACGGGAACCGCCCGCCTCATCTTTCTCCCACAGACCCGCTGGTAGTTTTGAACTGCTGACCTTGAGGCTCGCAGCCCGATTCATAACCACTGCGCTACCAGAGAATCTATTAATTAAATATATATGTTCTTGAGATAGTTTATCAATGAGATGTCAAATTAATAAAACATACATTTCTAGGTCTTCCAATGAACAATCATGGCAATTACATTGTCCGGTTGGGACATTTAGTGAGCTGGATGGGAGAACAAGCAGAAGCCCTTGGTGTTGAAGTGTACCCTGGCTATGCTGCTGCAGAGGTTTGTATATAGTTTTTGTGGGTTTTTTTCAAATATTATAAGAAGTCATCTCATATTTATTTGAAAATAAATTAAGAAATATGTAATGTTAAGAAAGTAAGTACTTGCAGACAGGCTTAAGCTGAGCTTCCAGACAAAGACACACTAGGAAGAAGAGCCTGGTGATCTACTTCTACAAAAAATTGGCCAGTGAAAACCTAATGGATAGCAGTGGAACATTGATATGGTGGTGCCCCTCAGATTGAAAGACACTAAGAATACGAGTGGGGAAGAGCTATGTTCTCCAAGTAGGGTTGACCTTAGTGATGTGAATGGAGCAGCCACTAATGCCAAAGATAAAAATTGAAGACTTTTTTAGCAACTTCTGCAGTATGAAATTGATCAAATATGCATTCAAGATGCATTGATAATTACTAGTGATTAGATTGAAAAGGTAGGAAACAAGAAGTTGTTTGAAAATATGGCCTTAGTGATAGAAATGATATGATAGATCCTATGATAGAATTTTGCAAGACCAATGACCGATTCACCGGAAATAATTTTTTTTAACATGCACTATATGTGACTATACATGTGGACCTCATTAGATGAAATACACAGGAATCAAATGAACTACCTCAGTGGAAGGAGACTATAAAGAAGTTCAATATCATCGGTCAGAACAAGGCTAGGGACCAACTATGGAACAGATCATCAGTTGCTCATATGTAAGTTCAATTTGAAGATGAAAAAATTTAAAACAAGTCCACGAGCACCAAAGTACAACCTTAAGTATATCCCACTTGAATTTAGAGACCATCTCAAGGATATGGTACATTGAACACTCATGGCCAAAGACCAGTTAAGTTGTGAGATGACATCAACTTATCTAACATAAAGAAAGCTGCGTGATTAATTTCTTTTAGAAAGATTAGCACAAGGCAGGTCCCTATGAGGTGGAGGGTAAAGATATCCCAACATGTGATACCATAATCCTTGGTATCAATCACTACTCTTCCACTCACTCACATCCCAGGATTCTGCATCTCGCTGAAATGTCTAACAAAACTCACAGCTGTTACAGAAATAGCTGACACAATTGTGGAGGCTGGCAAGTCCCAAATCCGTAGTTCAGAGATCAATCTGGAAGAATAGTCTCATCTACGTAGTCTCAGTGTAGGAACCCTAAATTGGCAGGTCAGGTTACTTGAAACTCTGGAAGCCAGTTAGTCAGGTTAGATAATGGGTCAAAAGTACCGCAAGCCAGAGATCAGAGTAAATGATCCAGATACAGAATCCTGGGCAAGAGAGCAAACTTTGCCATGGGCCCAAGGGAAACCAAGTGTAGTGATTTGAGTCACACCCTCAAGTAAAGTGGGGATGTCCTTAATCCTTAGTTCTAATGTAATCCTTACTCCTTGTTAGTGTTTTTGTTAAGTGCCGTCAAGTCGATTCTGACCCATAGCGACCCTATATAGGGTTTCTAAGGAGCAGCTGGTGAGCTTGAAGCACCGACCTTGCAGTTCAAAGCAACTTTGCAGTCCAGCACATTAACCTGCAGTTCCACACCAGGACTCCTTGTTGTTGTTGTTAGGTGCCATCGAGTCAATACCAACCAATAGCAACCTTATGCAGAGCAGAACGAAACACTGCCTGATCCTGGGCCAACCTCACTACTGTTGCCACACTTGAGTCTATCAATGCTGCCACTTGGCCAGTCCATCTCATTGGGGGTCTTTCTCTTTTTCTCTGACCCTCCACCTTACCAAATGTGACATCCTTCTCCAGCGACTTGTCCCTCCTGACAATATGTCCAAAGTATGAGACACAAAGTTTGGCCATCTTGGCCTTCAAGGAGCACTCTGGCTGTACTTCTTCTAAAACGGCTCTATTGGTTCTTTTGGCAGCCCATGGCACTTTCAATATTCTCCTCCAACACCACAACTCAAAAACATCAATTCTTCTATGGTCTTCCTTATTCACTGTCCAGCTTTCGCATGAATATGAGGTTATTGGAAATACCATGGCTTGGGTCAGGTGCACCTTAGTCCTCAAGCTGACGTCTTTGCTCTTCAACATTTTAAAAAGGTCTTATGCAGCAGGTTTGCCTAATGCAATATGTCGTTTGATTTCTTGACTGCTGCTTCTGTGAGTGTTAATAGTTGATTCAAGAAGAATGAAGTCCTTGACAATTTCAATCTTTTCTCCATTGATAAGAATGTTGTTTATTGGTCCAGTGGTGAGTTTTGTTTTCTTTACATTGAGATGTAATCCATACTGAAGACTGTGCTCTTTGATCTTCATCAGTAAAAGCTTTAAGTCCTCTCACTTTCAGCAAGCAAAGTTATATCATCTGCATATTGCAGGCTGTTAATAAGTCTTCCTCCTATCCTGATGCCATGTTTTTCTTCATATAACCCAGCTTCTCAGATTATTTGCTCAGCATGCAGGTTGAATAAGTATGGTGAAAGACTACAACCTTGTCGTACATCTTTCTTAATTTTAAACCATTCACTGTTTCCATGGACTCCTTAGCTCTGCCTTAATCTTGCCACATTAACAACTCACTTCAAAATGGGTTCTCAATCACAGGCATGTTGTTTTTGTTAAGTGTCATCCAGTCAATTTCAACTCATAGCAAGTCTATATAGGGCTTCTGAGGAGCAACTGGTGGGTATGAACTAGTGGGCTGACCTTGTAGTTCACAGTTCAGTGCTGATCGTACCAAGTCACACCAGGAATCACAGACGAAGATTTACAATGCATCATAGAATGGAAAAATTTGGCTGGTGGTGGTGGTGTGCTGTGGCGTCAGTTCCAACTCATAGGGTTTCTGAGGCTGTAAATAGGAAAGCAGAAAACCTCATCTTTCTCCCACAGAACAGCTGGTAGTTTCTAACCACTGACCTTGCAATTAGCAACCCAATTTGTATCCTTTACACTATCAGAGCTCCTTATGGCTAGAAGGGCCATAATAAATAATTAGTTGTCCTGCAACAGCAAACAGTGGTAAAAAGAGAGGAAAGAAAGAAAAAACAAGAATAGATGTCAGATGAGACTCTGAAACTTGCTCTCAAATGTAGAGAAGCTAAAATGAACAGAAGAAATGATAAACTAAAAGCTGAGCAGTACAGTTCCAAGGGCGGCTAGAGTAAATAAACCAAAGCATTATAATGAAATGTGAAAAAGACCTACAGTTAGAAAACCAAGAGAGAAGAACACACATGGCATTTCTCAAGCTGAAAAAAAATAAAGAAAAAGTCAAGCCTTAATTAAGTTTGCAACACTGAAGAATCTATGGGCAAAATATTGAATGACTCAGGAAGCATCCAGAGAAGATGGAAGAATTACACAGAGTCACTATATCAAAAAGAATTGTTCAAATTTTAACCATTTCAAGAAAGATAGCATATGATTAAGAACCTAAGGTATTGAGGGAGAGATCCAAGCATCACTGAAGGAACTGAAGGAAAACAGACTTCAAGAATTAATAATACCAGATGAACTATTTCATTAATGGATGCAGCAGTGGAGCAATCATTAATCTATGCCAAGAAATTTGGGAGACAGCTAACTGAAAGAAATCAATATTTGTGTCCATTCCAAAGAAAGATAATCCAATAGAATGCAGAAATTATCAAACAATATTATCAATATACAAGGTACCCTGTCTGGTGAAAGGAGATGATGGGGATAAGATTCTTATGATTCAACAGTGACTAATTGTTATTATGACTAATTGCAACTGCCACAACTGTAAAGGTAGAAGTTTTTTAAAAAAGAGAGGAGTAGTTAATCTTATACTCCAGAAACAGAGGACCCTAGGACCATCAAGGGAGAAGACCATGAGCGGAATGTGGGACCCTATCCAGAGAAACAATGACACCAGAGATGGAGGCAGAAATGAGGATATGGAGAGAGGGAGCAGCTCTATCTAGACTGTCTAGACTCATGGAAAGAGAAAGACTGTGCTGGCTGGCAGTCAAGAGGCAGGCCTGCAGAGTGTGCTCTTTGCTTGTTTAAATTATTATATATTCCTGAGTGTTTTTGTATACAACCAAAAAAAAAAAAAAAAAACGGTGATGCATGGAAGGGATTGTAATCATTGCAATGAAACGAAATACGGTAGGAAAAGTGTAAAATCGATGTTCTCCCATGTAAACTTTCACTCAATTTACAATAAGAACTTTAAAAGAAAAACAGTGTCCTGGTGACACAGTAGGTTAAGCATTGGGCTCTTAACCTGAAGGTCGACAGTTCAAACTAACCTGACACTCCATGGGAGAAAGGTGAAGCAGTCCACATTCGTAAAGATTTACAGAACCTTCAGAAACTCTATGGAACAGTTCTGCTGTGTCCTGTAGGGTTGCTATGAGTCTGAATCGACTCAATGACAGTGGGGGGTTTGGGGAGCTTTGTTTTATCGTTAATATCACATGCAACTAAATCTTTGCATAAGATAATTTTAAAAAGATTTACAACAGTATACGGACAGGGAACTGCCAAAAATTCAAGCCAGATTCAGAAGAGAAGTGAAGGGGTATTATTGCTGACTAATGGATCTTGACTGAAAGTAGAAAATACCTGTGTTTTTATTGACTATACAAAGTATTTGTATAACAAATTATGGGTAACGTTGCAATGAGTGGAAATTCCAAACCACTTAATTGTGCTCATGTAGAACATGTACATAGACCAAGAGCCGTTCAAACAGAATAAGGGAATACTAAAAGGTTTTAAATCAGGAAAGATATGTGTGAAGGTTGTATTCTTTCACCATATTTACTCAGTCTGTATGCTGAACAAATAATCCAAGAAGCTAAATTGTATGAAGAAAAATATGGCATCAGGATTGGAGGAAGTCTCATTAACAACCTAACAACCTGCGATATGCGGATGACACAACCTTGCTTGCTTGAAGTGAAGAGGACTCGAAGTGCTTACTGATGAAGATCAAAGACTTCAGTATGGGTTGCACCTCAATGTAAATAAAACAAAAATCCTTACAACTAGAACAGTAAATAACATCATGATAAATGGAGAAAAGACTGAAATTGTCTTAGTTTTCATTTTAATTGGCTCCACAATCAACACTCATGGAAGCAGCAGTCAAGAAATCAAACGACGTATTGCATTAGGCAAATCTGCTGCACAAGACCTTTTTAAAGTGTTGAAGAGCAAAGATGTCAGCTTGAGGACTAAGGTTTGCCTGACCCAAGCCATTGTGTTTTCTATCACTTCATATGAGTGTAAAAGTTGGACAATGACTAAGGAAGACAGGAGATTGATGCAGTTGAATTATAGTATTGAAGAAAAATATTAAATATATCTCATAGACTTCCAGAAGAATGAATAATTCTGTCTTGGTAAAAGTACAGTAAGAATGCTCTTTAGAAACAAAGATTGTGAGACTTTGTCTTACATACTTTGGACATATTATCAGGAGGAGCCAGTCCTTGAAAAGGACATCATGCTTGGTAAATCAGAGTGTCATCGAATAAGAGGAAGACCCTCAACAAGATGCCTTCAATACACAGTGGCTGCAACAGTGGGCTCAGATATAGCAATGATTGTGAAGATGGCACAGGACTGGGCATTGTTTCATTCGGTTGTATATCGGGTCACTGTGATTCAGAACGGACTAGAAAGCATCTAACAACAAGAACAACAAAGAAGTATGTTTTTAACTTTACAATTATAGTATTGGATGATTAGAAGGAATTAAAGTAATCCAAGGAATACTTGAATTCTTTATTTTGTATTTTATCAAATCTAACTCACAATTGAAAAAGCTAAGATGTTTGGACTATTGGTAACCTCTCCCTTATGTTGAGTAGAAATTATTAACTGTTTTATACTGTACAGAACAATCTAAACCCCTTTCCAAGGACGATATTCTAATTATACTTAATTGCTTCTCTCTCATCTCCTCTTGTGTTAAGTCTATTGTTGTTGTTGTTGTTGATTTGTAACTGGAGATCCCATCTACCCCATGTTTTAGAGTACAACTGTTGTGTATAGGGCTTTCTTGGTGGTAATCTTTAAAAGGAACAGATGACCAGCCCTATTTCTATCATGGTGCTACTTGGTGGCTTCAAACTTCTTACTGGTTATGCCATCCAGTGACTTTCTTCTACCTTCACTTTATTAGTTTTTTCTTTCTCAGGCTAAATATTCTTAGTTTGTTCAACCATTGCATGACATAGATTAAGTTCCTTCAATATTGTCCTCACCTTCCTCTGAATACATCTGAGTTTTAGTCCATTTATGAAGTGACACTCAGACTAAATATACTACCCCAAAGCTAGTGTAGAAGAGAATTGTTAATTTCTTCATTCTAAGAGCTGTCTGTCTTAGTTTTCTAGTGCTTAACAGAAATGCCGTGAATGGGTAGCTTTAAAGAAAAGATACTTATTTTCTCATCGTTCAGGTGGCTAGAAGTCAAAATTCTAGTGTGATTCTAGGGAGAGGATATTCTCGGTGTATTTCAGTTTCTGGTAACCAGCAATCTTCTGTTCTTTGGGGAACCTTCATGTGGCATCTATCTTCCCCCTTTGTGCTTGCTTGTATCTGTGTCTATGCTGCTTTTTATATCATACGGTAAGCTCTGGCCTGCAAACTACAAAGTCTGAAATTTGAGCCCTCCAGCTGCTCCAGGCTTTCAGCTCCCATGAAGATTTAAAGCCTCAGACACGCTATACAGAATCGCTATGAGTGGGAACCAACTCCACAGCACTTAACAACAACACAAGAGATTAGATTTAGGACACACCCTCCACTGATACCACTTCATTAACATGCAAAAGAACCACCTGTGTCCAAATGGGATAACATCTACAGGTGTATGGATTATTATTCCAACACTTATTTTCAAGAAACACAGTTGAATCCATTAACACTGTTCTATTAATTCCCTCAAAGTAATGACTTTCAACAATCACATTATACTATGGATTCACATTAAGTATTGTTAGGGAGATAACTAAAATAAAATGTCTTTCCAACCCAGAGAAATGAAGCACTTTTATTATTGAATAACCAGACTGTAATGTGCATCATGGGCAATCTGAGAGGGAGCCTGTCAGGGCAGAAAACACCCTCACCCTTCTTTATAACCAGGCAGATAAAATCCATTACATACATGTTGTTTTTGTTGTTGCTGTTGGGTGCCATATAGTTGATTCTGACTCATAATGACCCATATGGCTTCCTAGGCTTTAATCTTTATGGGTGCAGATCACAAGGTCTTTTCTCCTGCAGAGCTGCTGGTGGGTTTGAACTACTGACTTGTCACCAAGCACTTAACCGTTGCACTACTAAGTCTTACATGCAGTTTAACATATACTATTAAACTGTCAGAGATGGAGATAAGGTGTCATTCTTTCAAAGAGATGCAGAACTGGCAAGAGGCTTATTTAAAAGCTTTTTAAAAGAGACAAAAGACTTACCACTAATTTCTAAAGGAAATATACTGAAAGAAAAATGTGTGTGTGGTGGTTCTTTAATTTCTTTGCACCAGGGTAAGGAATCTTTTATTGTTGTTTTTTAAGATTTGTATTTACCCTCTGCAAAAACTGACATCAACAATCCCTCCCACAGTACTCTCTGCTCAACTAGGTTTGCTGATTCACTGCAGTGGCCACACACAACTCAGATACCACAGTTATTAGTGACAATGCAGGATCAGAAAATGCTTAGGCCATCGTTCTTTCAGTCAGGACATCCTCTCCTCAATTTAGACCTCTTTTTGCCCCAGCAGAATTTCAAAGCTCCTTTCCGGTTGCTGATAAATGCCCTAAGGACCCTCCACTCCTCTGTAAGCATCATCCTGAAAGCACACAACTCTAGTTCTGTGGGTCAGCAAACCTCGTTCCCCAATTTACATGCCTGGAGGCTTCCCTCTCTACAAGTGAGCCTCCTGCCAAAGGCACTAAGGTTTACTTGCTTTGTGGACCAAGAAGCACACAAGAAGCCTTGTGCTCTGGATCTTGGTTCTGCTGCTACTGCTCCTCTGCCCCTCCTTTGGAGTCATAGCTGTTTCCTGGATCAAGGAGGTTCACGTGCAGGTACCTTGGGTGTCCATAGAATATGTTCCACTCCTGTCTCTTCTTTCATGATGGTAGTGAAATCCGTCTCCTACTTCTGAGATAACTCATTTTGTACTCAGCAGGATGACATGGAAGAAATTAGGAGGTAAAAGAGCTGAATAGAACATCTCAAAGGGCAGCTTCAGAAGACAAAGTCAAATATCATAATAAAATATGCAAAGATCTGGAGTTAGAAGAAAAAATTCTAGCCTCGACTTGTAATATTGAAGCATTTTGTGGGCAGAATGGACCCCTGGTGTGGCACTGTAGGATCAGCACTGGACTGTGAGCCACAAGGTCAGCTGTTCAAACCCACCCACTGCTCCTTGGAAACCCTAAACAGGGTCACTGTGAGTTGGAACCAACTCAACATCACTTAACAAAAGCAACAATGGGCAAAATATTGAATGATGCAGAAACCATAAAAGATGATAGAAGGAATAGACAGAGTCATTGTATCAAAAAGAAATGGTCGATATTCAACCATTCCAAGAAATAGCATATGATAAAGAGCCAATGATATTAAAGGAAGAAGTCCAAGGAGCATTGAAGGTATTGGCAAAGAACAAGTATCCAGGAATTGATAGAATACAAAATGAAATCTTTCAACAAACTGATGCAGCACTGGAGGCACTCACTCATATATGTCAGGAAATTTGGAAGACAACTTCACCAGCTGCTCCTTGGAAACCCTACACCAGGTCGCTATGGGTCGGAATCAACTCGACAGCACTTCACAACAACAACAACAAAAACCTGGCCAACTGATTGGAAGAGATCCATATTTTTGCCTATTCCAAAAAGAGGTGACCCAACAGAATACAGAAATCTTTGGACAATATCATTAATATTGCATACAAGTAAAATTTTGCTAAAGATAATTCAAAAATGGCTACAACAGGATATTGATAGGGAATTGCCAGAGGTTGAAGCTGGATTCAGACAAGGATGTGGAACGAGTGATATTGCTGACATCAGATGGATCTTGGCTGAAAGTAGAGAATACCAGAAAGATGTTTACCTGTGCTTTATTGACTACACAAGGGGATTTGATTGTGTGCATCGTGACAAGCTATGGACAGCATTGTAGAGAATTCATATTCCGGAACACTTAATTGTGCTGATGAGGAAGCTGTGCATAGAACAAGAGGCAGTTGTTCCAGTAGAACAAGGGAACACTGATATTAGAAAAATTTTCAGAACATCGAAATTAGAAAAGCCAGAGCTGTACTCTCTCAGCTTACTTATTCAATATGTTGTTGTTGTTGTCAGGTGCCAT
>NW_006408630.1:8170632-8177811 GCF_000296735.1 Chrysochloris asiatica
ACCTCTGGAAGTTCTCTGTCAATGTATGATTGTAGCCGTTTCTGTATTACCTTTACCAAAACTTTGCTTGAGATATCAAAGAGATTGTCCAATGATTTCCACATTCTGTTGGGTCACCAATATTCAATATGACTGCTGAGCAAATAATTTGAGAAGCTGGGTTATATAAAGAAGAACGAGGTATCAGGATTAAAGGAAGACTCATTTACAACCTGCGATATGCAGTTGATAAAACCTTGCTTGCTGAAAGTGAAGAGGACTTAAAATACTTATTGATAAAGATCAAAGACCTTTGGTATGGGTTGGGATTCAATGTAAAGAAAGCAAATATCCTCACCACTGAACCAATACATAATATCAAGATAAATGGATAAAAGATTGAAGTTGTCAAAGACTTCATTTTGCTTGAATCAACTATCAGTATTCATGAAAGCAGCTGTCAAGAAATAAAATGATGTATTGCATTAGGCAAATCTGCTATACAAGACCTTTAAAAGTGTTCAAGAGTAAAGATACTGTTTGAGGACTAACATGACTGACTCAAACCATAGTATTTTCAATAGCCTCATATGCATGTGAAAGTTGGGCAATGAATAAAGAAGACCATAGAAGAATTGATTCAACTGTGTTGTAGTGTGGGAGGATAATATTAAAAGTACCATGGACTGCCAAAAGAATGTTCCTTGGAAGGCAGGATGACCAGAGTTCATCTCTCATACTTCAGACATATTATCAGGAGGAACAAGTTTCTGGAGAAGGACATCATACTCGTTAAAGTGGAGGGTCAGTAAAAAAGAGGAAGACCCCAATGAGATGGATTGGCACAGTGTCAGCAGCAATGGGCTCAAGCGTAGCAAGGATTGTGAGGTTGGCACAGGAGTGGGCAGTGTTTCATTTTGTTGTACTTAGCGTTAACTATGAATAGGTACCAACTTGACGGCACTGAACAACACCATGGATGACAAAATTGGTCAGTTAGCCCTGTTAACACAATTAGCCCTGCTAACAGTCACTCACAAATGAATCATGTAATCTCATCAGCATCTTTCCCCACCTTCTTACCCATCTGTATCAAGAAGAAGTCATTTGGTGAAAGTTTACAAAGAGTATGTCCAGAGGAGACATTAAATAATTCACAACACCACATGCTTAGAATATGTAAATTGAATAAAATGCATGAGTCCTTTTATTATATTTTCTACTACTAATTTCTGTTTTCTCAGCTTATACTATACATTTGGTGTTTTAGATACAAATATTGGAATTTGAATTTCTTTGTATTGAGCTCTTGATGTGGCAAGTCACTGTGGGTGATTTGTAGAATATATGCTCTTCACCCACTCACACACATATATAGTTCTTGGATCTCTCCTTTTCTCCTCAGTCCTTGAAAATTATCAACAGTAGATTAGTGATCTGTGTGCCCCTTCTTGACACTCTGAGCCAGACTTCAATTCTAGCTCACAGCCACATTTGTTTTCAAGGTAGGAAATAAACCTTTTACATATGTCTTATCTGTCTGCTATTGGTAATCCTTGTAATCTCTCAAGTGATTCCACTGTACATTTTGTACTTTTCTCTTCAAAGACCGTTTTCTAACCAGAGTTAGGGTTAAAAAGCATTGCTATTTCTTATCCTCAGAATTATATCTTTTATCTATTTTTCCCCCTGTCTTCTTGTTCCCAAAATAACATTAAACATATTTGGCTGTCTTCATCCTCTCTTTGTTTGTTTTATTGTCTATCTTTTGTTGGGGGGTGGAGGGGGGAGTTCTTATTCATTTGACACATAGGCTTTCCTGATGCTGTTGTTCCCTTTCTACCAACTCTCTCCCTAATTCAGATCCTATACACAGGCTCTGAATATATGAACACACAGAGAGCATTTTGCTTATTTCTTTAGTAACCTCAGCACTTGACAGCAATGTCAGGTTTAACTGTAAAGTTGACAGTTTATATCTACCAGCCACTCCTCAGAAACCCTATACAGGATCAATATGGGTTGGAACTGATGAGCTGACACTTAACAACAACTAGTAAAATAGTTGCTATTGAGTTGATCCCAACTCATGGCCACCCATGTGTGTCAGAGTAGAACTGTGTTCCATAGGGTTGTCAAGGTAGGTTGCCAAGTCTTTCTGCAGAGATGACTCGATGAGTACTCGAACGAATCTCCAACCTCTTGGCTAAGTGTTTTAACTGTTGCATCACCCAGTAACTCTAACTCCTTTTGTAGACTCCCTCCTTTCTTTCTCATCAAGATTGTGACATATTTTTCTCATCTTTTCTACCTGTTCACTTATTTTCTGAGGGGAGGATATTTCTAAGTACTGTCTAAGTACTTTAATGTCTGTTTTACTATAATCTAGAGTACATGTTCATTTTTTAAAATCTAAGACTGTTCACTGTTTCTTTTCAAGGTCATTGTGAATCCTAAAGTGATAACTAATTCATTTTTATCACTTTTAGGTTCTTTTTCATGAAGATGGGAGTGTAAAGGGGATTGCCACCAATGATGTAGGGATACAAAAAGATGGTGCACCAAAGGTAAATGTTTTAATAATTACATGTTTGACAGAAACTGACAAAAAATGAAATAATTCAAACTCAGTAATTTAGTCTTGATATAAATTGCATGTTAATTAAGTGAATATTAGAATATAATATTTTTCTCTACTATTAAAAAGTAGCTTTATAATACACATGAATTAGGTAAATAGATAATATATGCAGGATAATTTTTTTTAAAAGATCTTTAAAATTACTTGTTTGTGAGTATAAAATGAACACATCAAAAATTGTATTTAATTTATTGATTAATGGAGAATCAGTGAAACATTACAACCAGTTCATAGGGAAATTCCAAAGACACAACTCTGTGAAGGCCATCAATCAACTGCATCTTTATCACCACAATTTAATTTCAGTGGTAGATATAAAACGGATTGTATACTTCTCATTTTAAGCTTCAATGGATGGTTTCTAGGTTTTCACAATTTGTTTTCTGAATTTGAAAAGGAAAATCTAAGAACAAAACACAAGTTAGTATCATTGAATTAAGTACTATGGGATCAGCACTAGACAGCGAACCACAAGATGAGCAGTTCAAACCCCCCAGCTGCTCCTCAGAAACCCTATACAAGGTCACTATGAGTCAGGACCAAATTAACAGCACTTAACAGCAACAATCAGTTACATGAGGTATGGTGTAGCACTGTAGGATAAGCACTGAACTTCTAATCACAAATCAGTGGTTCAAAACCACCAGCCACTCCTTGGAAACCCTATACAGGGTTGCTGTGAGTCAGAACCAATTCGATGGTGCTTAACAACATCAACAACAATCAGTTATGTGTTTGGCTTCTAACCAAAAGGCTGGAGGTTCAAGTCTACCCAAAAGTGCCTTGAAAGAAAGTTCTAGTGATGTACTTCTGAAAAATCAGCAATTGAAAATCCAATGGTGCACAATTCTGGTTTGATACACAGTGGGTTATCCTGAGTCTGAATCACGCAATGGAAACTGGTACTATCAATCCCCTTTCCATTTTCTAGTGGGATCCCTTTGTATTTAGAATAAATCAGGGATCTACCCAAGATGCCTACTTCTGCCACTTCGTTCCATGCCATTCTTTACTTCAGTTAGGTTGCTTCCTTAGACCTCACAGTCATTCCAGTGCTGCCCTTTCTACAGTGTTCTTCCCATCATCACTCAGACTTCTTTTCATTTGGGGATTTTGCTTTTGCAGACAGACCCCAATTTAAAGTATGTAACTTTGTTTTCCTGCCTTATAGCAACATCACAGTAACCCTACAAAGGAGCTTCAAAAAGTTCATGGAAAAATGGAATTTTTTCATTAACTTGTTAAAGCCCCCCTCTAGTATTTTGTCTGTTTATTAATATTTACTGATGAAAAAATCAGTCAGCAAAATTGGTTTTAACTAATTTGGGAAAGCAGACAACTCAACTGATGGGTGGGAGCAGAAATGCCTGGGTGCTAGAGAATCACCCATCAGTAGTTCTTTTCCGGGGAGCCTTGGGCAGCCAGAAGAACACTTTATCAGCCAGTCTGTTTAGGAGTCCACTAAGAAGGTTTTTACTTGTGTACTGTGGGGGATTTTTAAGTCATTTGTTTATTGTCTAATTTTCCAATTAGATTACAAGCCCCATGAGAGCCAGTATCTGCTGTCTTGTACAATGCCAGGCACATACCAGATTCTCAATAAATATTCATTGATTAGTAGGTTATCCTCCTCTCTGACACTCTTGAACGGAATTAATCATCTAATCTAGTGTCTCCTTCAACAGATCTTCCTGCTTCTCACTTCTTCCTTCTTAGAAGGCAAGTAGTGAAACTCTTTGTCTCCTACTTTAGAGAACGTGGTTTAACTGGCTACATTTGAATCATGTGAAGTCTTAGGACTCACTCAGCACACAATGCAGTAGGACCCAAGAAGCTGATTTTTTAACAAGCCCTCCAGGGGATTCTGATGCATACTCATATTGATTCTCATAATGATAAAATAATATTGTTGGTTATCCTTTTCTATATTTTGATATTATAAATATAAATTATATTTTCTCCTTTAAACAATATTACAATAAAATTGGAACATAAAATATCTATCATTGTAACATTTTATTTTTTTGTTAAATGAACTCAGTTATTCAAATTTCTTCAAATATGTTTTTATAATATATGCTTTGTACTTAAAAAATGTTTTTTTGTATTGTTTTTCTATAAAATGAAAGCATAGAAGTGTCTCATAATCTTGGTTAAAAAAAAAATTAGTATCACAAATTGGTAGTAAAGAGAATCGAGAATTCTGTTGTTCTGGTCTCTATTTAACTCACTGTGCCTAGACATTCTTCCCTGCCATTTCACTGAAACAGCTCTTGTCTAAGTCATAACACTTTTATCTTGCCAAACCCAGTAGTTAGTTCTCAGTCTTCTCTCATTTGACCTTCTAGTAGCATTTGACACAGTTGAATAACTAACTTCTGTCTTGAAACACTTTCTTGACTTGGCCCTTCACTCCACCTTCTATTGTTTTCCTTGTATTTCACTGGTCCCTTCTCCTGTCACTTTTGCTGTTCTTCCAATCCTCTTACGTATTGAAGGCTTAGAACTTGGTGTTGAGTCCTTGATCTACATTTTCTCCCTGTTGTTGTTGTTGTTAAGTGCTGTCGAGTCAGTTCCAGCTCATAGCAACCCTGTATAGGGTTTCTCAGGAGCAGCTGGTGGGTTTGAACCACTCACTTTGTACTTAGCAGTTCAGTGCTTGTTCTATAGCTCCACACCAGAGCCTTACATTTCCTCCCTAGTGACCTCATATGGTCACATGGATTTAAATTCCTTTTAAACCCCTCTTGTCTGAATACCAGAATCCTATGTCCTACTGCTTTTAATCATTAGCTCTACCCCTATGTCTAATGGAGTCTTGGTGTAGCACTGCAGGATAATGCACTGGACCTCAAGGTCAGGGGTTCAAACCCACCAGCTGCTCCTCAGAAACCTTATACAGGGTCGGCGTGAATCGGAACTGACTCGATGGCACTTAATAACAACTGTCTAATAGGCATCTTAAGTGTAAAAATTCTGATGTAGACAGTTTACACTTTATAGGTTAAGTAACTTCTTCAAGGTCAGACAGCTGGTAAGGAGTTGAGCCAGGATTTGAATACAGGCATTGTACCTTCTAGGCCTCTTAGGAGCATACAGAAATATATTAGGAAATATTTTAGTTCATTATCAAAATATTGAATTGTTTTGTAAGTACTGCTGGAAAAAACTGTATGTTCATTATGAAGCAAATAGTGTTGGACCCTGCATTTAAAAAAAATGTTTTTTAAAGTCCTGATTTTTAAAAGCTCAAAACTTAATGGTAGGCCATGTAAACTATGACATAATTCACAATAAAACATTAAAAAAAAAACAAAACTAATGGTAGGGTAAACTATACTACAGAAACAAGAAATTAAAAACTTGTATTAAAAAAAGGTAAGCACTTTATATCTATCTAAAATTTAAATGCTTTTGGATACCAAAAAAATATATATAGGTAAATAGATTTATAAAAATAAAAAGTTTGCCTATAGTATCAAAGAGCATTTATACATTGATAATCAAAAACAATACTGCATTAGGAAAACGGGCAGAGTCTAAAAACTAGACAATTCACAGATGAGAAAATTCAGATGGCCACTACTTAAATATTTTTTTTTCGAAGTTCACAGCTTAAATGTCATTTCTTCAAAGACTCCTTTCCTATCCACTCAATCCATAATACCTACCTCTTACTACTGTCTTTTATAATATCCTTTCCTTCTTTCTTGACATTTAAGCACAATTAGTAAGCATGTCTTACTTGTGATTTATTTATTGTGTACCTCTCTTACTAGTTTTCAGCCAGGAAACATGTCTTTTTTAATCCATCCCTCCATTCCTAATGTCTACCACAGAACCCAGAACATTAAACCCAATGCCATCGAGTCAGATTCCAACCCTATACGGCAAAGTAGAACTGTCTCATATGGTTCCCAAGGCTGCAAAACTTTATAGAAGCAGACTGTTGCATCTTTCTCCCACAGAGCAGAGCTGGTAGATTTGAACCACCAACCTTTTGGTTAGTTGTTGTTAAGTGCCATCGAGTCAGTTCTGACTCTTCGTGACCCTGTATAGGGTTTCCGAGGAGCAGCTGGTGAGTTTCAACTTCTGAACCTGCAGTTCAAACCGACCTAGCAGTCGAGTGCTTATCCTACAGCGCCAGGTAAGTGTTTAAGCATTTTACCACAATCGTGTATTTATGTAATATTTCTTGAATCAAAAAGAAAAAGATATTCAACAGTCAGGGAAGAACAAATTAAAATAACAGCAAGTTAACACTACTTGTTATACTAAGTTTAAAAACAAAAGTGGTCTATCACTAACTAGACTATAGGGAAAAGGTCTTATAGAGTGCTGGTGGAAATATGAATTGTTTCAGGCTTTTGGGAATGTATTCTGATATCTATTAAAAATGTGTGTACCCTTTGACCTAAATTACTACTCCTGGAATTAAAATACAAGTAGCAGTATTATAAGGCTATGTATATATGTAGTGTAATGATTTACTTGATAATGGCTCTACTAGCCATAGTCTTTGTAACTTCCATTCAACAAATGGGTGGGACCATACAGAT
>NW_006408630.1:8183871-8192308 GCF_000296735.1 Chrysochloris asiatica
TTGTTTATATTGAGATGCAATCCATACTGAAAGCTGTGGTCTTTGATCTTCATCAATAAGTATTTTTCATCCTCTTCATGTTCAGCAAGCGAGGTTGTATCATTTGCATATCACAGGTTGTTAATAGTCTTCCTCCAATCCTGATGCCACACTCTTCTTCATATAATCCAGTTTCTTAGATTATTTGCTCAGCATACAGTTTGATTAAGTATGGTTAAAGGATACAACCTTGACACACAACTTTCCTAATTTTAAAGCATTCAGTATTCCCTTGTTCTGTTCTAACTGCCCCTTGATCTACATACAGGTTCCTCATTAGCACAATCACATGTTCTGGAATACCCATTCTTTGCAATATTATCCATAGCATGTCATGATCCACACTGTCAAAAACTTTTGCATAGTCAATAAAGCATCTTTCTGATTTTCTCTGCTTTCAGTCATATTCTTGTGACACCAGTAATGCTGTCCCTAGGTCCACATTCTCTTCTGTGTCCAGCTTGAGTTTCTGGTAGTTCCCTATAGATATACTGTTGCAGCTGTTTTTTAATTATCTTTAGCAAAATTTTACTTGCATGTAATATTAATAATATTGTCCGATGATTTCCACATTGTCTTGGGTCACCTCTGTTTGGAATGGGCACAAATATGGATCTCTTCCAATTAGTTAGCCAGATAGATGAATGAGTGCCTCCAAGTTTCTTGGTGTGGATGAATGAGCACCTCCAGTGCTGCATCAGTTTGTTTGAGAGATTTTAATTTGTATTCTGTCAATTCTTGGCACCTTATTTTTCAGCAATACCTTCAGTGCAGCTTGGACTTCTTCCTTCAGTACCATTGGTTCTTGATCATATGCTACCTCTTGAAATGGTTGCTATTGAACAGTAACCTTTTTTTTTTTTTTTTTGATACAGTGATGCTATGTATACCGTCCATCTTCTTTTGCTGCTGTCTGTGTCATTCAGTATTTTGCCCACAGAATCCTTCAATATTTCAAGTCGAGGCTTGAATATTTTCTTCAATTATTTCAGCTTGAGAAACACTGAGCATGGTCTTTCTTTCTGAGTTTCTAATTCCAGGTCTTTGCACATTTCATTATAATACTTGACTTTGTATTCTTGAGCTGCCCTTTGAAATTTTCTGTTCAGCTTTTACCTCCTCATTTCTTGCATTTGCTTTAGCATCTCTATGCAGGAGAGCAAGTTTCAGAGTGTTGGCTGACATCCATTTTGGTCTTTTCCTTCTTTCTTATCTTCTTAATGACTTTTGCTGTCATTCCACAATTCTTCTGGTCTTTAGTGCATCAAATCTGTTCTTGAGATAATCACTAAATTTAGATGGGATATGTTCAAGGTCATAGTTTGGCTCTCATGAACTTTAATTTTCTTCAGTTCCAACCTGAACTTGCATACTAGCAATTGAAGGTCTTTTCCACAGCCTGCCCCAACCGTGTTTTGGCTGATGATATTGCACTTTTTCACTGCTTCTTCTAACAGATGTAGTCAGTTTGATCCCTGTGTATTCCATCCTGTGAGGTCCATGTGTATAATCGCTTTTTATGTTGTTTTTAAAAGGTAATTGCAATGAGGTAGGGAAACTGTCATTAAATGAAATTGCAACAGGTCCAACTCATAGCGACCCTGTGTAGGGTTTCCAAGGAGCGATTGGTGGGTTTGAACTGCCAACTTTGCAGTTAGCAGTTTAGTGCTCATTCTATTACATAGAAATGAGACAGGGTAGAAACAGGGAAGGTGCTCACACATTACAGAGATTGTAGCCAGTGTCATGAAACAATTGTTGAATAAATACATGTATGAATTGTTGACTGGGAACCTAATTTGCTGTGCAAACTTTCACCTAAAAACAAAATGAAATATATATTTTTTAATTATTGGAATGGAGTCCTGGTGTGGCACTAGGATAAGTACTGTACTGTGCTGACTACAAGCTCGGCAGTTCAAACCCAGCAACTGCTCCTGTAAAACCCTATACAGAGTCAGAACTGACTTGACATCACTTGACAACAGCAACTCAATTAAACATTAATTCTTTATTTGGTGTATACTGCCTTAGACATATATTATAAAGTGAAGACAATTATAAAAGAATATATTTAGTTGGAAGAAGTACAGCCAGAGTGCTTCTTGGAAGCCAGGATGGCCAAACTTCCTCTCTCATACGTCAAACATATTATTGGGAGGGACTAGTCACTGGAGAAGGATATCATGTTTGGTGAGGTGGAAGGTCAGAGAAAAAGAAGAAGAGCCCTAATGAGATGGATTGGCATAGTGGCAACCTTGCAGTCCAACACATTATCCCACAATGCAACACCAGGACTCCTAGAAACATATATTTAAGGAAGAAAAAAGACTTCCAGTTTAGCTTTTTATATGTTGTTGTTATTGTTAAGTGCCATTGAGTCAGTTCCAACCCATAGTGACCATTGGATCGACTGGTGAGTTTCAACCAATGATCTTGTGGTCAAGAGCTTATCTACTATACCACGCCAGGACTCCAGCTTTTTATATTTGATTGGTTACATTTGTACAAACTTAAAGAGCAAATAAAGTGTGATAAACAAAAATTCTCTACATTAGGGAAAAAAATAGTTTCCGTTTTCATTATAGGTTCAATAATAGGAAACAAGTAAAATTAAAGTAAAAAAAGTCAAGTAGCTGAAAAGTATATTTTGTATGACCCTGCTGTGTTAGAAAGATAGAAGTAGACTTTACATAATTTCTTATTCCTGAAACTTTTGGGAAATGATTCACAAGAAAGCTGTTAATAGTAGGCTTTTGTTTCAAATGCTAGAATTGGAAAATCAGCAACAGTAGGGAAATGGTCTTTTCACTTTATATTCATTTGTAGAGAATTTTTTTATCATACTTTATTTGCTCTTTAAGTATGTACAAACTTAACCAATCAAGTAATTTTGAAGCAAACAAAATACAACAAATGACACAAGATATGTTTTAAAATTTAAGTTGTTTCACTTATTACAATACTTAGTTTAATTTCTAATATTACGTATTTGCAGTGTCTTTTTTTATATTTAAATAACATGGTGTGAAATTGGTAAAGCATTGGACTGCTAACTTCATGGTCAGTAGTTCAAACCTACTAGCTGCTCCACAAAAGAAAAATGAGGCTATCTGCTCCTGTAAAGATTTCTAGTTTCAGAAACCCTAGGGAGTAGCCTGTGCCTTACAGGGTTGCTATGACTCAGAATCAACTTGATGTTTGTGAATTTTTTGTTTCTTATTTGAATTAGAATTCAATTCACAATTGAATTCTAATTCAAATAGCTTAATTATCTTAATTCAAATATAACTCTAATTCAAATACCTTATGTGAATATATCTTCAGTTGTCAAATATTGCAATTCAATATTTCTAAAATGTTTTTGCTTTTATAGACAACATTTGAAAGAGGACTAGAACTACATGCCAAAGTCACAATTTTTGCAGAAGGTTGCCATGGACATCTAGCCAAGCAACTATATAAGAAGTTTGATTTGAGAGCCAACTGTAATCCCCAGACCTATGGAATTGGACTAAAAGAGGTATCTCAATTTTCAGACAATATTTCAGATAAAAATTGGGTTTAAAATTTAAAATTTACCTGTCTGAATTGAATAATTTGTTTCAATTGTGGTGAGGGTCTTGTTGTTGTTGTTATGTACCATGGAGTCGGTTCCGACTCATAGTGACCCTACCCTGCACAGGGTTTCCGAGGCTGCAAATCTTTACAGCAGCAGAAAGCCTCATCTTTCTCCTGCCGAACAACTGGTAGTTTCAAACTACCAACCTTGAGATTAGCAGCCCAATTGGTAACCACTACGCTACCAGAGCTCCTCGTTGTTTTTATGCGCCGTGGAGTCAGTTCTGACTCATAGCAACCCTGTACAGGGTTTCCGAGGCTGTAAATCTTTACAGGAGCAGAAAGCCTCATCTTTCTCCTGGGGAGCAGCTGGTAGTTTCAAACTGCTGACCGTGAGATTAGCAGCCTGATTCATAACCACTACGCTACCAGAGCTCCTTGGTTGTTGTTCTTGTTAAGTATTGTGGAGTAGGTTCTGACTCATAGTGACCCTGCACAGGGTTTCCAAGGCTGAGCTTCTTAGGAGGGAGTAAATTGTTTCATTGAGGCATAGCACACATAGTGTTAAGTATCTGATTTAAAATTTACAGCTAGATAAATTTTTACAAGGTGAACACACCCATATAGTTACTACTCAGATCAATCAAAATAAAGAAAATTACTTCAGAAAGTTACTTCATCTCTCCAGCATTTTTCTGTCATTGCATAAAAGTCTCACCAATTTGAGAATCCAATTAATGCTTTAAAGAGTTCATAAGCTTTCTGACCTCTTCATTTTTTTCAGTTGTACATTATAATCCTTTATTTTTGTGGTATAAAAACTGAGGCTCAAAGAAATTAATTAATTTGTTTTAGATAGCAGAATTTATAAGTGACGATAGGTACTATATTACAAAATTTTTTTCTTTCTTTTCCTTTTCCTTCAACTCTCATGCCCCCCTATTCAGCCTCTAATGGCCATCTAGCCAGTGTTCTTCTAGGTTTCCCAATCGTCTCCCCACTTCTAGGAACTGTAACATCATTTTGGGACCTTTTCCCGCCCATAATCTCAACTGCTAGTCACCCTCTTCTCAAAGAGAATGTGAAGGATCTCCTTTCCAATGTCTTGCTTAATTTTCTGTTAATTCAGAAATGATTAATGCAAGTCACCTTTCCTCTAAGATTTTCATTTTAAAAGATCTTTATGGAGGTTTGGGTTGGTTTTCTGAAGACTGATGTCTTGATCCAAAGATACCATGGTAGTAGGGAAGGAGAGATGGCAGTATTGAAACTCTGCTCTCTTCTTCTTCAAAAAAATTGATTCTTGGCTGCTTAGACCCTCTGAATTACTATTCTGTCTTTTAAAGCTCCAACCTCCTGGAAATAGCCACTTTGATTTGCTCTCTATTCTTATATACTATGACTTATAAACTGTGAATGGGAGCCAAAATCTGCTTTCTGGTCCATTGTATGAGTAGGGAAATATTATTAATTTAATTGTGGTAAGTACATCTATAATAAAGGAGCTCTGGTAGCGTAGTGGTTACAAATTGGGCTGTGAACCAAAAGGTCAGCAGTTTGAAACTACCAGCTGTTCCTCAGGAGAAAGATGAAGCTTTCTGCTCTCGTAAAGATTTACAGTCTTGGAAATCCTGTACAGGGTCGCTATGAGTCAGAACCGACTCCACAGCACATAACAACAACACATCTATAATAAAACATTGGCCATGTCAGCATTTTTTATATGTACAGTTCAGTGACGTTAATTACATTCATTATACTGTGTAACCATCACCTCTACCTCTACCCATTTCCAGTTGTTCTATCACCCTTCACCCTTCACAGAATCTCAGTGCCTAGTAAGCAATGACTCCCTCTATTTTTCTCCCTCCCATCCTTAGTAGCCACTAATAAACTTTGTTCTGATTTGTTTAACACTTGAGTCAATCATGCTGAAGTTTTATATCATTTAAATATGCAAAACTGTCTTTTTCTTTCTCATCATTACAGCTTTTTTTTTTTTTTTTTCCTTTGTAATTTTCATTAAAAAGTCATAAAGTTTAGCATGGTTTATGTAGTGTGGTGACATGAAACACTTAATACTCCAGAACTTCTTTTAATTTTAAGTTATGGATTATTGACGAAAAGAAGTGGAAACCTGGGAGAGTAGATCACACAGTCGGCTGGCCCTTGGACAGACACACTTATGGAGGTTCTTTCCTTTATCATTTAAATGAAGGTGAACCTATGGTGGCGCTTGGTTTTGTGGTAAGTTATAACCCCCATATGGAAAGTTCTGCTGTTATAATCATGAAAGAAGGATCATTAGAGTTACAAAATGAGGGTTTTGAATCTGGAGAAGTAAAATGCTTTTCATGTAAAGCTCTAATGGTATCTATATATAAAGTCCTATGCCTATTATCAACACTAGTCTACTTAAATGCATATAGCTAGGCGCTGTGGGTTAATGCGCCAGACTGTAAAGCTGTTTGAACTGCAAGGTTGGCAGTTCAAGCTCACCAGCTATTCCTTGGAAACCCTATATAGGGTCGCTATGGATCAGAATTGACTCAACGGCACTTAACCACAATAACAAATAATAGTAATAGTATACATGTAATTATACTATTATAAAAGGTATTACATGCAAGCACTGGGCTAGATGTTTTATTAAAATTTCTAAATAAGCTTCAAAAGAATCCTATGAAGTAGCTATACCCTTATTTTACTGGCGAGACAGCTAAGATCTAAACAAGCTAAACAAATTCCCAAATAGACACATGAAATGATGAAAAGGAGCCCCAGAGGCACTTGTCCACTATCCAAAAGGTTGGAAAGCCATACTCACCAAGTAGCTACTCTGTGGGAGAAATGACCTGCCAATTTCTTCCTATAAAGATTGTTGTTGTTGTTGTTAAGTACTGTCGAGTCAGTTCCAATTCATCACAATCCTGCATAGATAGGGTTTCCAAGGAACAGCTGATGGGTTTCACCTGCAGACCTTGTAGCAGTGGTCCAGTGCTTATCCTACAGCACCATACCAGGACTCCCCTGTAAAAATTACAACCTAGAAAACACTCTGGGACACTTCTACTCCGTCACATTAGGTTGCTATGAGTCTAAACTCAACAACAAATATTTACATCGGAACATGTCTGACTTCAAAATCCATTTCCTCTGTGGCATGCAGTAATAACACTGAATGTGAAATTAGTACTGTATTTAAACCTATGTATTTTGTGAAACTCAAAGCAGTTTCTCCTTTCTTGGCCACCTACATCCTTACAGTAAATTACATTGAACAGTACAAAGATTGGAAAAATTACAGCACTTAAAGTTTCTGCACTTTGCAGCTGCTGGTAGCTTTAAATTTTAGTTCCATGATTAGACTTATGATATATTTTTAAATCTATGCCTCGTTGATGTGTTTTCACTCCCAGTTATATGTTTTGTGTATTACCTTTGTGTACTTTTTCTAGTGACTTAATCTTATTAAAGCAAAAAGTTTAGTTATTAATTTTAGCACCTTGGAAATGCCTTATAAAAATGTAAGCTTGTATATTTCTTTGTTTCTAAGTGTGATTGCATCCCATTTCTTCATTTGTATATTAGTATAATTAGCTTATTTCTAGATAAATAAAATAATAAATAATTATAATTCTCTTTGTAAAATCATAATCTTAGACACTTACCTACAGATATTTTTTATTTTGGACATTGATTTCCAAAAGAATTTTATTCATTTATTCATTTTAATTTGGGTTATTACATGTTTCTCCAAACTTTGAGTATAAGAAATTTAGCTTTTATGCTTTATAATAAATATACCTATTCCTCACATATCAGCATGGTTAGGCATCAAAGACCAGGTCATTGTGTGAAAATTAGCATCATGCAAAAATGTAAGCTGACCACATCAACTCACAAACTGGAGTCTGACTACATCATTACATAACGGCCAAACTACATCATTGAATAACTGGCTAAATCACTGAGAATCATGACAAACCTAATCTGACACCTAATCTTAACCAGCAGAGCCAGCATTACCCTTGCCTCATACCTTGGCATTTGTTACTACCAGATGTATATACAGTGTTAGTGCGCAAAATAGTAGGATGGGTTTTTTACTATGGTTGTAAATGCAAAGTGTCAATAAGTGAGGAATAGCTTTATTATTTTCAAATGGCTTAGATTTTAGCTTGATTTAATATGAAATTAAAATGTATCAGATTTAAATATAACATTTTAAAGGTTGGTCTAGACTATCAAAATCCATACCTGAGCCCATTTAGAGAGTTCCAGAGGTGGAAGCACCATCCAAGCATTCAGCCTACGTTGGAAGGTGGAAAAAGAATTGCATACGGAGCCAGAGCTCTCAATGAAGGTGGTTTTCAGGTAACTTCTGACTTTTTTATTCCTTATTTCTATATTACTAATTCAGCAGTGAAAATAAAACAAATTTAGATCAAGAATAGAAAATTACCTCACAGGAAAAGAATTTAAGGAATGAAGCAAAGAATTTAGTGTTTATAGAACAACTCTATAGTTTCTTAACTTAATGAGAATCTTCAAGTTAAGTAGCACAGGTTTATTTAAATACTATTTCTATATTCCATAAAATTTAGACAGTAGGACTACATGTCACACAGTGAACCATTAGGTAAATGATACCATGAATTTATTTTTACTATATTAGACTCTGGACTCCTGGTATGGTACAGTAGGATCAACATTGGACTGCAAACCACCGACAGTTCAAACCCACCAACTGCTCCTCTGAAACCCTATACAGGGTCATTATGAGTTGTATCCAACTTGATGGCATTTAACAACATATTACTCTCTGGAGCCTAGA
>NW_006408630.1:8194315-8194851 GCF_000296735.1 Chrysochloris asiatica
TCTATAGAGAGAAATTCATGACCCTTTTTGTTGGTTTTAAACAAACAAAAACTATGTATCAAAGATATTTCTCTTTATTCCTAAACACAAAGACAGGTTTAGTTTTCAGTAGAGATAATTAATCATCCCAAATTATCATTTTAGGTGACCTTTGTTAAGCTTTTACCCTTAATGGCCTTATTTCCGTATATATTCAAAATCTTATAAAATATAATGAAATCTTTATATTATCAAATAACATGAGGTGAGACCTAGATAGTTATGATAAAAGCTGTTAGTATTTATAAATAGTACAAGACAGGCAAGATGTGGATCTAATCCTTAGTACTAAAACTTATGCTAAATGATTTGGAGCAAGCTGCTTGACTTCGCTGGCCTTAAGAGATCATCTGTAAAAAAAGGCTGGTACCTTCTGTCTCTGAAATTTGAATTATCTAGGACAATTTTGAAGCTGAAGAAAATGAAAACAAGTCTTCGAGAGCCAAAGTATGACCTTAAATTTATCCCACCTGAATTTAGAGATCATCTGAAGAACA
>NW_006408630.1:8197246-8198097 GCF_000296735.1 Chrysochloris asiatica
GTCTGATGCATTAACCTTAAAAATGAAATTCTAAATACTTTATTACTGTAACAATAATTCATAATATCATACAATGATTCAGTAATTCATAAAATCACAACTAAATTATATACTCATCACTTGATTCTTAAAATAACACTGTCCCTTATTTCTGTTGTTAAGGAATTATTTCTCATTAAGTTTTGTTTTTTACGTTGTAATCCATTTGTAGAAATATTTCTTAAAATACCTATATCAAGCCCATCAAATTCCTTTGAATAATATTCATACTATCTACTGTCAGTAATTCTACTTGTAATTTATATTGTAATATAATTTTATATTGTTTCAGTAAATAGTACATACAGATTCTTATTTAGAAATATTTACATGAGCACTTCAACATCTCAGATCGATTGCAAATTGTCACAAAAAGGTGAACACATACACACACACCCCAACTTAATTCCAACTCGTAGCAATCCTATAGGATAGAGAACTTCCCATAGGCTTTTAAGATTGTGGACCCTGATTTAATAAGTCAAAGATCCAGAAACTTGTATTTAAGACCTTGAGAATTTTTAATACTTCAAAAAGCTATAGCTTAGAATATTCAATTATTTTTAAATACCTTAAACTTAAAATATACACATTTATATTCATATGTTAATCTTCTGTTACAGGGGTATAGTCTTTGCTTTGAATATGGATTTAGGATTGGTGTTTGCTCCATTTTTTTTCTACCATAAACTCTATCCATAATACATCATCTATGATTTCCAGTATTGGTTTATTCAATGTTTTATTGTGAATTATGTGATAGTTTACATGGGAGAACATTAATTTTACATTCATCCTATTGTATATTGTTT
>NW_006408630.1:8200517-8224081 GCF_000296735.1 Chrysochloris asiatica
CAAAGCATTCAACTCTTGCTTTTAGTACTTTAATTCTCTTGATATTTAGTGAGACCTGTGACAGCTGAAACACTATCAGAGAAAGAAAACTAAAATACTTTGCACTAATAAGGAGCTCTGGTAGCGTAGTGGTTACGAATCGGGCTGCGAACCTTAAGGTCAGCGGTTCGAAACTACGCCGCTCCGTGGGAGAAAGATGAGGCTTTCTACTCCCGTAAGGATTTACACCCTCGGAAACCCTGTATAGGGTCGCTATGGTCGGAACCGACTCGACGGCACTTAACAACAACAACAACAACAATAAAGAGTGAAAGAAAGGTGGTAAGACTGCACCTTGTCAAAGGCAGAAAAACTCTCAGAGGTTTTACGGTATATATCTACTTAGTTAAATCAAGAACAAGTTGTTGTTGTTAGGTGCCATGACTCAAAGCGACCGTACTATGCACAACAGAACGAAACTGCCTGATCCTGGGCCAACCTCACAATTGTTGCCACACTTGAGCCCATTAATGCGCCCACTTTGCCAATCCATCTCACTGGGGATCTGTCAAAAATAGGTTCAGGAAAATAATTATATAAGTATAGAACTCAAAGAGTGTCAAAGGGCACAATTGAACTACTAGCTAGATTATTGGTTTATTTTGAATACTTTTTTTTTTCTCTTCCTTTAGTCTACACCAAAAGTTATCTTTCTGAGTTGGTTTCTAATTATTTCTTGCCTCAGTTTAATGAATGACCCAGAATACATCAGTTTTTCAGTGCAGCTTTTCTTTGAAGTTCTCTAACAGGCTCACCTGCCAGTAACACTGCCCACACCAGATAGGATCCTCCCAGAACTTCAAAGACACACGGTATTTTTAACCTAATCTTAGGACTGAAACTACCATTTTGGACTCTAGTATCACTCTAGATACACCCCCCCCCCAATTCTGTGATCTTGATTTAATGCTTTTTATTCAATAGTTCTAAGAGGAAATCCTAATCATTATTGTTACTAAATGCCATTGAGTCAGTCTGACTCATAGAGACCTTGTATAGGGTTTCCAAGGAGCAGCTGGTAGATTTGAACAGCCAACCTTTCTGTTAGCAGTCCCATGTTTATCCTATAGCGCTACACCAGGACTCCAAGGGGAAATCCTAATAGAAATTTAGTAACAACCCATAGATTCATTCTTAGGCAGGGGAAAAAACTCCTGGATTTAACAACAACAAAATTAATCTTGCTCATTTGCTTCTTTAGCTTTTATATTCCTTTCATGTATTTGTTTCACATGTTTATTTTTCAACTTTTCCTATAGTTTTGAAAGGAAATTTAGAAGTTTTATTTTCAGCTAACAAATGTACTTTGAATCCTTCTTTCCTCAGTCTATACCAAAACTGACATTCCCTGGTGGGTTACTGATTGGTTGTAGTCCTGGTTTCATGAACGTTCCCAAAATCAAAGGTACCCATACAGCAATGAAAAGTGGAATTTTGGCAGCAGAATCAATTTTTAAGCAACTAACCAGTGAAAATCTCCAGTCAAAGACAATAGGTAAGTACTTTATAGGAAAGAAAATATGTTCTTCTTTGACTTTTAAAAGAAGCATTTATGCCGTTTTGGTGTGGTGCTGTAGGTAAGCACTGGACTGCTTACTGCAAGGTTGGCAGTTTAAAGTGGCAGTCCTATTCAGGGTCATTGAGTAGGAACCAACTCGATGGCACTTAACAGCCACAACTTAAATATGTTTTACTGTTAGTTTCTGTCAACATCCCTGTGTGCAGGTCGTTACAAGTCAGAACTGACTCAACAGCACTTAATAAAATGTAAGATTTTCAAGGCTGTGTTCTTTCAGAAACATATTACTATATCTTCCAAAGTGCCTCTGGGTCAGTTGGAACCCCTAGCCTTTCAGTTGAGCACGTAACTGTTTGTTTGCATCATCCAGTTTAAGAATACATGAATTATATAGAAAATTAAAATACAGGTGGTTGTTATTGTGTGCTGTGGAGTCGGTTCCAACTGAGCGACCCTATACAGGGTTTCTGAGGCTGTAAATCTTCACAGGAGCAGAAAGCCTCATCTTTCTCCCGCGGAACAGCTGGTATTTTTGAACTGCTGACCGTGAGATTAGCAGCCCAATTTGTAACCACTACACTACCAGAGCACCTTAAAATACAGGTTATATGCAGTTAAACGTCTGTCAGGCAACTTCTATGGTCCCATAAGTGTTCGATTTTTCTTGAGGGGAAGCAGTTCTCCTTTTATTTCCCCCCTACTGATTTTAAAGATCCCAAACTCAGATTCTTGCAGGACTGGACCATAGGTGGACTACAGGCTGGTGAGGAACAGTTCATGGCTCTTGGGCTTTGTTTGCTGGGCAGGCTGACTGGCAGGAACTGCAGGAACCCGGGCTGCTCCTGCTGTTTAGGTGGGTGAGGCCAAGTATGCTTCACTTGCTTTCTCATGCTGCACTCCTACTGCAACTTCCATCTGTTCTCCACCAGCAGCTCCAGCAGTGGTGCCAAGGACAACCAGAAGCAGGCTCCCATGTTCTGATATGGTGTTTGCACAATGTCCTACCTATTTCACAGAATGTACAAGGGGGCGCCAAAAAGTTAAGGAAAACGTCCATGATCTTTCTATTCCATTGTTTCGCAGACTTTTTGAAGCCCCCTCATATCTTGGACTCATATGCAATTAAAAGTCTTAAGGTCTTTTTTATGGCTGTTTCAATTGAAACCATAAAGATGTATACCCATCCTTTTATACAAAGTACGAAGATGTGTGCTGTGCAAGACAACTTCTTAAACATGTTCCTCTTCTCCATTAGAGATTTTTACAGCTAAATTGTTTTAGTAACATGAAATAGAATACCAGTGATGTCCCACTTTAGAAAATATTTTGAAATTTAAAATATACTTCATTGCATATATGTAATATAAATAAGTACCTCACAAGTACTTGTTTTCATGAAAAAATAAGAGTATCTTTGCAAACTGCAAAATCTAAGTTACCTATTCCTTAGCAGACTTTGGAAGCACAAGCATATGACTTTTCTGCTGTGGTAGGGGACAGCCAGCGTATACCTTAATAGATACTTAAACCCCTTGTGTTATTGTTGTAAAGTGCTGTCAAGTCAGTAGTAACCCTCGTGTAGGGTTTCCGAGGCTGCAGACCTTTACCAGAGCAGAAAGCATCATCTTTCTATGGAGTGGCAGGTGGATTCAAACCAGCAGCCTTGTGGTTAACAGTCCAATGCTTATCCTATAGAGCCAGTGTTCCACTTAAACCCTTAATTTAAAAAGTCATGCCCCGTGGTTCTGTTTTCCTCAAAGTAAAAGCCAAAGATCCTACCCTCTGCTTTATTCTCTTGCATACTCCCACCTCATGGTCTTTGCACATGGCTTCTTATTCACATCACCTTTGCTCATCTCTCTCATAGTAGCTTGACCTTGGCCACACCATTTAAATTATAGCAGAGCCCTTCCAGTCCCCACCGTTTATTTTTCATCTTTTGGCACACTGTATAATTTGAGTTTATCATCCCTCCCACTTTGCTCAGAATTCCTAGAGCAAGGACTTTGCTATGAATTCTATATACCTGGCACATAATGGAAACTTGGTATTTGATAAAACTTATTCCTTAGAATTCCAAACAACAAATGTCCTTCTAATTGAAGTATGAAACCTAGTTATACCTTCAAATCTCTTTGTGGGTGTGGGAGGAGCAGGTATGGCACAGAATAATCAAGAGAGTACACCACACACGGAGAAGAGAGTGGACAAGGCGAGAGTGTAATGGGTGGGTAGTGGAACTTTTTCCCTTTTCTTCCCAAGTATCTTTGCTTGTTGGTTACTCACTGTATCATGTTCCACATAGAAATAGAGCCAAGAGTCATGAAATAAACACTGAAAAGTATAAGCTGTAAGGAAACTGGGAGTAGAAGCCAATACAGGATACAATGACTGGCAAGTTAAGTAGTAGAGTATGGAAAAGGCATTGAAGAACCAGTTTGTCCCATTAAGTATAAAATGTTAAGTGTTGTTGAGTCGGTTCTAATACAGCAACCCTGTATAAGGATTCAGAGGAGCTTGCTGCTAAGCTTGAACCTTGCAGTTCAAACTGACTTTGCAGTAGTGTTTTAACCCACAGCACCACACTAGGATTCAGAGTATAAATATAAAATATGTATACGAATATTTAGGTATGAAGTAGTGTCACTGGTAAACTGTAAACATTTCCTTTTTTAAGTACTATGAACTTTTTCTGAAGATTGTCATTTTCACTGACTTTTGAAACTAATTTTCCATGCTACCATATAAAACATCAAATATATTGACAAACAGCAGGATTAGTTTATCAAATGATTCTTTTTGGATGATTTATACATGGATTCTTGAATGTGACCTTATATGAGCACCTGTTTTGAAAAGTGTATTTAAGATTCACTTTATATTTCAATAGCAAAATACCTTGACTACTGGGTATTTTATACTTCTTGACATAATCCCATATTTAACATTTCATGTTTTTAATAAAAGGACTCCACGTAACTGAATATGAAGAAAATTTGAAGAAATCATGGATATGGAAAGAACTTTATTCTGTTAGAAATATAAGACCATCCTGCCATGGATTCCTGGGTTTATATGGAGGAATGATTTACACTGGAATATTTTACTGGGTATTTAGAGGAATGGAACCATGGACTCTAAAACATAAAGGTAACTTTTAACATAATTTAAGAGTATGTATTCGAGCTCACCAGCGGCTCCTTAGAAACCCTATACCGGTCGCTATGGATCAGAATCAACTCAACGGCACTTCACAACAATTCTATGAGTGCTGGTGTGGCACTCATGGTGTGGTGAGTGCATCAGACTGCAAAGCCATTTGAACTGCAAGGTCGGCGGTTCAAGCTCACCAGCTGCTTGCTCATCAGAAACCCTATACAGGGTGGTTATGAGTCACACTGACACAACAGCACTTGCTTTCTATAATTAGAAATTCATGAATAGGATCCATTTTAATGGAAATTGTGACCTATCTTATTTTAATGTTTTGGATTCTTTTTTAATCAGAGAAAACTATTAGGAAATTTTCTTGTTAAATTATAAATTCAGTGTACAGAAACTGTGTACTTCTTTGGTATACTATGTCTAAGTATTTTTATACTTTTAAATTAATGCTATATTTTTCTTAACTACCTTCCTCAAACTGTCAAAGGTTTTGACTCTAATCAGCTAAAGCCAGCCAAGGATTGCACCCCTATTGAGTATCCAAAACCTGATGGACAGATCAGCTTTGATCTCTTATCATCTGTGGCTCTGAGTGGTACTAATCATGAACATGACCAGCCAGCACATTTAACCCTCAAGGATGACAGTGTACCTGTAAATAGAAATCTGTCTATATATGATGGACCCGAGCAGCGATTCTGCCCTGCAGGTCAGTAATGTGATTTCAATCTGTTCCTAAATATTAATGTATTTCCTGTCTATCCTAAAACTAAGTGGATTATACGATATTGAAAATGTGATTTTTTTACAAATTATGTCATCACAATGTTTTATAAACTCCTTGTGAGGGTCTAAGAACTGGACACACACATAATGAGGTGAAGTGAGTCCCAGTATGGCACCGAAGGACAAGCACTGGATTACAAATTGTTTGAACTACAAGTGCAAAGTCAGCAATTCAAGTCACCAGCTGCTCCAGGGTTGCTATCAATTGGAACCAATTCATTGGCATTTTATATACACACACAGTATGCTTCTCATGTGGAATTGTATCATGAACTTTTTTGAATCCCACTGTGGGTTAATGCACTGGACCACAAGGTCACTGGTGGTTCAAACTCCCCAGAGAACCTAAGAGTGTAGCTACGAGTTGAAAACAACTTACCATACATAATTGTACATGGAGGGTCAGCGAAGAAAAAAAAAAAAAAAAGCAAGGCCTTCAAAGAGATAGACTGACCATGGATCCAGCAACAGGCTCAAAATATAGCAAAGACCAGGCAGTATATCGCTGTTGTGCATAGGCTTGCTGAGTCAGAACTGACTCGATGGCACCTAACACACATATTTTTCAAACATGCCTGATCAGTTATCTAGTTAATAAGACTAACTCAGCCGAATACTGCTGTAACTCTGGCATAGCATGATTTATACTAATAGTAAAAGCATAAAAGATCCTAGTAATATGTTTTATAAGTAAACATTCAGAAAACAACTTTTAAGGATTCTGTGTTTACCATTTCTGGGATTACAATTTCTACTATTGAATTTTAAAGTTAGAAAAGTTAGGTATGTACTTCAACTATGTCTTTTTACTTCACAGGAGTTTACGAGTATGTTCCTTTGGAACAGGGTGATGGATTTCGGTTACAGATAAATGCTCAGAACTGTGTGCATTGCAAAACATGTGATATTAAAGATCCAAGTCAGAATATTAACTGGGTAGTACCCGAAGGTGGTGGAGGACCTGCTTACAATGGAATGTAAAGTACAACTTACTTCATTTCCAAGTGCATTTGATAGTTCAGTTTCTTTTAAACTGTATACCCAGCTAACTTTAAAACATTTAAAGGCTCACAAGTGTCAAAATATCATATTACAGTATATATATTGATCAGAATGTTCACAAAACAAATAAAAATTTCATACGATACCAAAAATTTTCCCGTAAGAATTATGAAAATTTCTTAAAACCTGATGTAGTGTCTACTTAACTTCATTTTAGCAATTTAGACCCAACAGTAAAACATTATTGACCTAAATGTACATTTTACCAGCCAGTCAAGTATACAAATGAATTTACATATTCTAGAAGAGGTGTCAACATCTAGCCCACAACTTTTCTTATGAACAAACTTTATTAGAATACAGCCACACCCATTGGTTTACATATTGCCTATAAGTTACAACTGCAGAATTGAGTATTTTGACTAGTCCACAAAAGGCCTAAAATATGTACTATTCAGTCCTTTACGTAACAAGTTTGCCAGCCCATATTCTAGACCACTGAGGCAATTTTTGATGAACAGATATGTGTATTGTCTAATAAGTATAAAACACCAGCACAAACCAGCCAGAGATATGTATCACAGATCTGAGGGAAAAAAATACAACAAAACCTGCAAAAGAGCCAGAAACGGTGGAAATCTGTCAGAGAAGAAACCCTCCAATACCTTATACTTTACACACAAACCATGCTGGTAAGTTTTTATAAACCACACAATCCTCTCATGCAGTTAATTTCCTAAGCATATACTGTGTGCTATACTCATGGGTGTACTGTTTACATGGACACATGATATGCCAAAAATACAGAATTTCCCACTCAACAAAGCAACAGGAAGTGGTGACTGCACCCCTTACAAGACAGGGAAAAGCAAGGTGTCCCATGGAACTCTGGCTTGAACAGCTTTCACTGTCATATTAAAAGTTCAGCTTTCCTTTATTCATCAAGATGATGTTTTAGTAACAGGATAAGTGTTTGTGAAGATCAACTTCAAATGTACTTTGTAACACTGTTTTATTAAAAGTGAGGCCACATCAAGATTCCTAAGTTACAACCAATGGGAAACTAAAGCGTAAAAGAACAAAAACACATTAGGGATCATAAACTCTTAAATTTTCTTATTGCAAAGAACAAAAACACATTAGGGATCATAAACACTCTTAAATTTTCTTATTGCATTTATGCAATCAATGCATATTTATGAAAATTGAATTATTAAGCAAACATTTTTGCATAAGCTGCCTTCTCTTTATCTTTTTGTGCCTTTATCTTTTGTTTGACTTTCAGCAATTCTGCCTGGATAGCTGTAAAATAAAAATACAAGTTATCAGAATTTTTTTTTCATGTGATCAACTAATTTTAACATTATAGTTAACTCCCTTTGATAACTCCAATTTTCCTTCCCCATAAAGTAATGAAGGAGTTGCTGTAGGATAAGCACTGGACTGCTAACCACAAAGTCAGAAGTTCAAACTTCCTAGAAGCTCCACAAAAAAGCCTATACAAGGTCACTATGAGCCTGAACCAACTGAACAGCACTTTTAACAATCAAGTGAGAGACCTCAATTACAGAGATAGGCCATATCTCTTTGCTTGCTAAGGCAGAAAGTGCCTCTGGTTTCACTTTAGCCACAAAAGACCAAAGATCTTTTTTGACATGTATATTTAGCGTCACTATTAATACATGGCGTAACTGAAAAGCCGGTTTATTTTTGTCATAGATGCCTAACACTCTGCATTAAATACCGTTAGCTAATACACTAGATTAGAATTAAAAAGGTTAAGTCCTGCTGCAGATTCTTTCTTATGGCCACATTCGGCTCAAGGAATCATTCCAGACCTTAAATTCACCATGAATACTGTATCTTTCAGTGCTGAGTCTTCACCTAGGATTATAGTAAGCATAACCAGGTCTCAAATAACAGTAACATAGTGCAACAGAGCTCAGATGTAAGAAAAAATAGCACATCCTGGAGAGGAAGTATAAAGTAAATTCTTTCAGAACAAGAATTTTAACTGTCCCGTTCACTGCTATATGATCTTTGTAATATTAGTTTACCAGTATCTAAGTGACAAAGGATACAATGATCCGTGCAGATAAATACCTAAAAGGAAATAAACTTTCACTACAAAAACTGCCAACTTACCTTTATCATTTGGTGCTATCTCCTGAGCTTTCTTAAGATCAGCCTTTAATTGGAAAAAAAAAAAAGGGTGGTGGGGGGGGACAGTGTGTGTGTAAGAACAATTAGGAGTATGATAAATAAAAAGCTATTTTTTAAAAGTAAAAAATTTAGAACAAAATTTTACCAGTGCTTGATCGTATTCTTTTAATCCCTGCCACCCTTGAGCTCTGCGGTATAGTGCTTTGGTATTTGATGGATCTATTTCAAGAGCCTATAAAAAATGGTAAAATTAATATTTATATGTAAGCTGTCAGTATTAAATGTGCCACTTCTTAACTTATTGCCTGTTAGCTCCAAATCTACTCTTCACTGCTCTATGGTAATGGACCTTGGTCCTACAAGTATCTCTCCTTTGCCAATTGGCAGTGTTAAGTTCTATCAGTAGAGGCCACTGAATGAAGAGAACAGTGAGCTCCCCTCAGCAGGCTCCTGGTTAAGTTCTAACAGTAGAGGCCACTGAATGAAGAGAACAGTGTGCTCCCCTCAGCAGGCTCCTGCAGGAAGTTTGGCAAACAGCTTATAGCAGCTCCCTGTGACAACCTCCTTACATTACAAAGAGGTGCCAGCAAGTTCCATAGGTGGGGCACCTCAAAGAACTTCTCTGTCATAACTGAGTCACAGTCATGCCCTTTTCCAGTGAGGTCCTGATCTCAGCCCAGAGGAGGATGGTCTCTTCCTTATAAGAGCTGCCACAGTCCTACCAATAGTATATGATTTATGTATTATACACATACTTAATACACCGTTAACTGCTGTTCTATATCCTTTAGAATTCTGTACCTTACTAGCCAATCCCCCATATTTACAATCCTATGCTATAGTTTCATATATTAAACTTCTCCTGTTCAAATTACTGTGTGATTTCTGTCTTCTGAGTGGGCACTTAACTGATAAGCTGTACGAGGGGGCTTCAAAAAGTTCCTAAGGAAAATTTCCATGAAGTTTTTGAAGCCTTCTTGTATTTATGAAGAAAACCATTTCGAGTAATAATTTATATACACTTTTATTTTTAATTCCAGGGTTTTTTTAGGGGCATGAATTAACTAATAGCAAGTTTCTCCCTAACACATCTTTTAAATAGTATATTTTATATGCATAGCATCTATTAATTAAAAGCCAAAACTTAAGTGTTACTGAATATGGAATTATCTGTCTCACAAAGGGTAAAAGAGATCCATATACTAACACTTATTCTTCTCTTGGAGTCCGGGTGTGATGCTATTAAGATAAGCACTAGACTGCAAGGTCGGTCTGACTGCAGAATCAGTGGTTCAAATTCATCACCTGCTTTTCAGAAACACTATCTACAGGGTTGCTGACTTGTAACTGACTCGACAGCACTTAACAATAGCAACCATTCTTATCTTATTCCACCCACACCCTACTAAATTAGGATCTTATTTTATTTCTACTTATTCTGGATTAGCTGATATATGTACACACAGGTTAAAGTGACAATTACATGTAAATATTACCAGTGGTCTTAGTTTGGAATATTTTTCAAATAAAATATACAATAAGGAAGAGGATCATACTGCCGTTTGAAGAGGGTAATGCTGTTACTTTTCCTTGCATTATCAATTAGTATTCCTGTATGTCCCACATTTAGATAGATGACTTTTCTGTGCTTTTCAATAGTACTTATTCTTCTTCCATGCAAATCCTCATGCCCTATATTGAAATGTACTCCTTCCTCTGCTAAACCTAAAGCTTCTTATAGGCCTAAATCTGTTTTTAAATAACAATGACTATATTTATTAAGTACTTTAAATGTGCTAAATTCTATGCAAAACACCTTAAGTAATTCTTACAGTCCCTTGAGGCAGATATTAATATATTCATTTTATAGATAAAGGCATTGAAACCCTAAAAATTAGATCACAAAGCAAGCAGCCAAGGTTTATTCAAAAACAATGCCTCACATTACAACCCATGCATTTAATCATTCCTGGTTTAAGTAGTATGTGCTTGATAAGTATGTTCATATGTTAAGTGATTAAATGAGTTGATCTGTCTGCTTGGAGGAAATAAAGTATCTTCACAGGTATAAAAGTGACACAATGTTGTAAGCAAAATGAATTTTTGTGAATAAAGATTCAAATTATTTAGAAACAAGATGACTTAATATCTAGCCTCATTAAATTCTACTGAAGTAAGATATATCAAAGTATATAAAAATGACTTTTGTTAAAATTGTCAGAATTGAACTCTTCCATGTTCAAACAGCAAACGGACTTACCTTTAAGCAGCTGTCAACTGCTCCCTGCCAATTGGACATCTTTAGTTTACAAGCACCAATATTCAGCACACAACTTAAAGCTACAGGTTGTAGCTTAGATCTATCTGCTTTCTCAATAACAGCCTTTGATCCTTCCACATACCTGTAAAAAGTATTAACAAAAGTAGTATGTATACCATATAAATAAGACTGCTTTCTCAACTATGTCAAAGGTATATAATTTCTGACATGAAAACATTAAATGCTATTAATATTCTTAATGATTACAATATTTTTTTTACATACATGTTTTACTTTATAACATTTTTCTTTTTGTTTTTCAAAAGCATTCCAAGAGGCCAATTTAAGAGCAATTCCTAATCTAATGGTAATTACACAAAAACAACAATACATTTCTATTCAGGCATTTCAATATAATTATGTTTGTAACTAGGGTTCTCACCATGAGAAGGGAATGGAATGGGGAAACATAAAGGACTCTACTGCTGATTTTCTGAATTATGTTAGCAGACCTAACTAGTGTAGTTCCCAGCTGTATCTACATAAAGAGCCCCAAAGAAACATTTGGCCCCCAAAATTCCATTTCTAATGTCTATCTCCCATTAAAAAAGATCACGGCTCCCTGGAGAAACTGCTAATACCAGAACTGGACGCAAGGATAAATACAAGCCTAGACCATCTTGTATCAGAAACAAGCAAATGCATACAGATGAATTGGAACATGTAAAAAGAATATAGGGGCCAGACTTGGGGGGAAGGGAAGGGGGTGTTCTACTGGGCAAATCTGAGCACCATAAAAAATAATTTAACAGATTGAATTAGGAAACATCTACGCATGTTACTCAATAGAACTGAGCTCCACAGATTATAGTGATAATAAAAGAGAGAAAAGGGAATCTTTCAAACAGAAGAATGCCAGATAACTGTAGAAGGAAAAGACTAGAAAAATTACAGTTCTGTAATCATCAATATGATAGCTGATTCAGGCAAGGATTGTGAATGTTGTTAAAACCATTTGATGAAAAGTTGCTGTGGCCTAGATATTTACACAATCTCACAATACCACCTCATGGACTATTTATTAATAAACATCCAGATGACAGCACTTTAACACAGTGCCAGAACTCAAAATAAACCAAATGTGTACCTTTCAGATAGTCAGCAGGAATTTACAACATCGCCCACTCAAGTCCTGACAAAATATCTAGCCTCAATCTAGAGCAAACAAATGGTGTTTCTACACAATAACTGACCTGAAGTTAACCAAAATGTTAACATCATGAATTTATATCATGTTTATGTTAATGTTTAGAAGAAAACTGAAAAGATGCTACAAGTGACCTAAGATAATGTCCCAGTTTGGATACTGGGTTGGTTTTTTGGTATGTTGTTTAAGTGAAACAAATGAGGAAATGTGAATATTCACTGCATAATATATAATATTCTATAAGTGCTATTTATTTTAGAGGTGTTATAGTGAAATGGAGGATATTAGAACATTGCTGGTCCTTAGGAAATACATGCTGAAATATTTAGGAGTAAAGAGTTATGGTATCTGCCAACTTCCTTTTGAAATGGTCTATAAAAGATAAATATTAGCGAGCATATGTACAAATTATATGAGTATTCATGTCATTCAACTTTTCTAAATTTGGAATTTTTTTCTTTAAAATAAGTTGGGAGCTACAAAAGAAATACAATTATTTCCAAACACCTGGTTATACTACAAGTAATTTTCCAAAAACTTTCCAATGGACAACTTCAATTGTTTGTAATTTAATCTAAAAATTCTTAAAAGTGACATTAAAAATATTTTATTACCTTAAAACTTTTGCATATTTCTTTATGGCCATCTCCCAGTTCTGGGATTTAAAGAAAGTATTCCCAATGTTTTTTAAGTCTTCTGTTACCAATAAAATTTTATCTACCTATATAAAACAAAGAATACAAATATGTTGGATTTTTGTGGGTTTTATGCTAGATTTTATCATTAGGACAAACTGACACAAGAATTTTTTTTAGAGTTTTAATTGACTAAAGTTTGACTAGTCTGAAAGTACTGGTACTCACATCTTTTAAATCTATATCCGCATCCTCAGGGAAATCTGGATGACTGTCACCAGAACCATCTTTTGGGAATATTCCCCAATCTTCTCCTTCTTTTAATTCTCCACATTCTGCAATAACGCACAACTGTAAAAATAATCCTAAGTTGTAGAAGTGTACTATCACATTATTGAAAGATAAAAAATAGTCTGAGTTTACAAAACGATACTGTTAGAAATTATGTTCAAGTCACTCCCAAAACTAGATTTATGTAAAGAGACTCAGTCACTGAATTCCAATGCTATTAGTTGTCACTGGTCAATTCTGACTCACCCTCTATATGCAAAGAACTTTGCTGTACAGGGTTTTAAGACTGTGATCTTTTGTAAGCAAACTGTTAGGCATGTTTTCTGAGGTGCCTTTGGATTGGTATGGACTGCCAACCTGTCAACTCGCTTGTGTCAAGCTGTTTAAGGGCCATCAAGTCGGTTCCATCTAACAGCGACCCTGTATAAGGTTTCTGAGGAGTGGCTGGTGAGTTTGAACTGCTAACCTTGCAATTCACAATGATTTTACAGACAATGCTTACCCTACAGTGCCACACCAGGACTCCAGTCCAGTGCTTATTCTGCAGTGCTATATATACAAGGATTATAATGCCCTTTTATAAATATTCCAAATGATATGACGATGTCATTATTTACAAAAGTATTTTACTGCTATTCAAGAGCTTGGTGGATATAGAGTAAGTAAAAAATTTATCATTTTCTATGTAATTTTCTTTAGGTGAGACATGTGCTTTCAGTTTAATACTGTTCCCTTGATACACTGAGCAAGGGACAGCCTACCTCTCCCCAATAATTGAATTCCCAACTCCTAATCACAACCTTATTAATTAAGTTGGGTGGTGTTATAGTCATTTTGATTCAGACATTTAATAAAGGATCTTTAGAAATAATATACTCTATAAACGCTTCAGTAATTTATACTGAATGAGGAAAAGGAGCAAGAGAAATTAAGAAACAAAGATCTAGGTTAAACCACTAGTTAATGACAGACTACAAACAAAATTCCTAGTTTCTTCTTCTCTTTCTATAAATATACAACTGTATATACTGACTCAAAGATTTGCAAATATAGGAAGACTTAAACCACTGGTCAAGGATTACCAAAACTGAAGCTGAAATAAGAATTAAAGTCTCCTTTAAAACGAATCTTTCCCATTGTTGAAAACACTATCAAAGAAAAAAGTGACATATCCAGGCTCTATTAAAAGCCAACATTTTTTTTCTCTTAATAGCTCATAAGTCACCTAATCTTTTTATACAAGTATTTCCTTCAGACAATGGATAAGATAGTAAGTATATTTATTTCACTGTATCTTTTTACTTACTTTGGCAGGGTTTTCACCTTTCACTTCTACATTTTCCAGTATCCTTGCCACGCCCAGGCCTTTAATGACTTGGCCAAATACCACATGTTTACCATCCAAATGAGGAGTTGGAACTGTTGTGATAAAGAACTGAGAACCATTTGTATTGGGTCCAGCATTTGCCATGCTCAATAAACCTTCCTGATCATGCTGCAAGAATAAAAATCATTAAAAGAAAACCAAGGTTAAAGGAACACGTCTGAATTGACCATTCAATAAACAACCACTCACATAAAACTTAGAGTGAACAATAATATTATTTACACCCAACAACATAAGGTAATTTTACTTTCCATAAATTGTAACCATAAACTCACAGAACATGGGGTACCTTAATCACATCATAAACTTGAAGAAAAACTTATGAAACCAAGTAAAATTGTATGAACAATAGTCAAGGGAGGTGTTATTTCTAAATTTCTAGACAAAGATACACATACTTCATTTCTAAGATAACGATGCTGAGGGATTAAGGAGGTCTAATTGTATATTTTACCCTTCTTATGTTTCTTCGGATACCACCTAACAGTCTTGCTCACTTATGGACCTACGCCAAGATTCTACCTTTACAATCAAGTAAACTGGGAATAGTAATGGGATACTGAACTTACAAAGGCCATTCACGTAGATATTTTCCTAATTTCAAAAAGAATCCAAATGTTATGACTAGTCTCTAGTGAATCGCCCCTTCAAAATTCTACCTTGACATAATGTGTTTAAAGGTTCTGTGAAATCCTATTTATATTCATCTTTCCACTTTATCTCTCAGGCTTTTGAAATTTATTCTTTGTTAGTCCATGCATTATATTAAATTTGTCTATCTAAATTGTTTCTGCCCCTCCAATCTAAATCTTATTTCATCTTTCAAGTTTGTAAAAGTACCACATGCCCTTTCTATAGGCCTCTTTTCATAAACCTGATCACATTTCCTTCGTTGTTTTCATTCTGGTAGCTTCTTTGGTTTAGTGCTTTTCCCACGTTACCTAAAATACTAATATTATTTCCGCAGCTTCCCATTGTATTTGTCTTCTCTTCCACATCTCTCCTTCAATCTTCCATCTATACTTTAATTCTTATTATGCATACAAAAACCAAACTATACTCTGCCTAATCTAATCTCAGCTACTTTGCAAGGCCCAGGTTAAATACCCATTTTTCCTCAGTGTCTTCCCTAATAATTTTGATGATACTAACAACAACTCTGTCCTACTGTATATACAGAAAGGTCAATCAATTTAGCACTTATTGCATACTATTATGTTATTCCCCAGTGGTCCCATGTAATTTAACCTTATCTCTCCAGTAAAATGAGAAATTGCTTGTTATTGAGGCTTTTCATTTTTTTCAATTAGTCCTTTGGTGCCAGTGACAATCTTGAGCATTATTGTTGTTAAATGCCGTCAAGTTGATTCTGACTCACAGCTTGTGAACAGGTATCCAAGGAGCTGCTCGTGGGTTTAAACCACCGACCTTGTGGTTAGCAATCCAGTGTTTTTCCTATAGCGCCACACCAGAACTCCACTGAGCATTATAGTCACTGTCAATAAATACTTTTGATAGACTGATGATACTTTCTTTGCAAACTGCCCAAATTACCTTGTTCATACTCCTCAATTCCAAACATATCACTTTACTTTTTATACTTACATGTCCATTCTTATAACTTGAATGATGCAATATACCCCGATTACATCTTGGGACAATGTAGATAAGGCACAGGCACCATTAATGTCCTTTAGGAGCTTGGACATTAACCATATCCGCTAGTTTGCAAATCCCCTTAAATCCTGGATATTATCGGTGATTTTGTTGCTCTTCAAATTCAAGGATAAAGATGCACAAGTTACCATCCTTACCATAATGAGAACATTTTTCCTGGAAACAATTTGCCATATGGTGGCTGTACAGGCAGTACCCAGATTATGAACAAGATCCATTCCCACGTCTTGTAAGAATTTGTAGGTTAATCTGACCAGATGCGTTTGGTCCTTTATTTCACCTTATTTCAGTGTAAAAAAAAGGCTGGAAGGCTTTTTAATGACTTAAAAGCTGCATGTGCAGCAAGTGAAGGTGACCATGAAAAATTGGTTGCGAGTAGAAGTTGGTTCATTCATTCAAAATTTGGGCAAATTTACTTAGCAATAAAGCAGGGTTTCAACCAGGAAGCATAGCTGCAACAGTTCTACTTTGCTCAAAGATGGTGATGATTCACTCAAAAATGACAGCCAACTGCACTGCCAGCCTGCCAATAATCTATTCTCAGACTTCAGGAGCCTCAAGGACTCACTATGCCTCTAGAGTCTCCCATTTCAGGCCTTCAAGCTGTAATTTTTCCCGCTCCAGTTTACCGTCTCTTGAGTCACCCAAATTGTAACAATTTAGGTCTGTTTCACTTTATCAGCCATGACAGAACCATTTCAAAACCTTGAATTAAAGGACAAATAGGAGGTATCTGTTTTAAGTTGGACATTCGTAACCCGGGGACTGCCTGTACTTTTAAAAATTCAATGGCTAAACAGAAGCATATAAGAACAGGGTCACACTGAAATAACTGTAATATTTAAGCCAAATAAAACCGCCACTCGGTGTAAATGTTCCATATTAAAAATATGTACATATCTTTTAGAAAAGAATGTAAGCATGAGACATTTATTGGCTTTTCAACCCAAGTAGTCAACATCAGCAACCTTTGTATCAGCAATAAACATACCATTATCATATACTTTACCTTATAATGGAAATTTTCATCTTCAAATTTTTCACCATAAATACTTTCTCCACCTGTCCCATTCTGATTTGAGAAGTCTCCACCCTGAATCATGAATTTCTTAATAACTACAAAAAAGGCAAACAGTTATTAGAGAATAAGAAATGAATGATTTCAGCAATGTCAATAATGCATATGAACTACAAACAGCCTTCTAAAACCCAACTTGAATCCTATCACTGTTTCTTTCCCCCAGCCATACCCACAACTCCAAACTCTTCAGGCTTTTCACAATCTGAGTCCGACCTATTGTAAATTTCCCACTAACCCTCCAAGATTTAGTCCACATGGCACCTTCTCTATACAATTGTCACTAAGACTCCAAAGCGCAAAGTTCTTAACTATGCTCCCAAGATATCTCAACTTTAATTCTATTTAATAACATAAATTACAATTATCTCTTTAGCAAATGTTTTCAAGTGCCGTCGACTTGGTTCCAACTCATAGCAACCCTGAACAAGGTTTTCAAGGAGCCGCTGGAGGGTCTGAAGCACCAACCTTGTAATTAGCAGTCCACTGCTTATCCCAGAGAACCGAACTAGGACTCCAAATTAATAACTAGAAGATATTTTTTAAGTATTTTACAAAAAAATACTGATTCTGTTTTACTCAAATTTATGTAAAATATTAAGAGTTAGAGGACTGGTGAAGCTAGGATAGTTTGTTTCTTTACATATAAACCTAGTGTCCTTTCCCAAATACATAATTTGTTGTCATTGTTAAGTGCTGAGGAGTCGCTTCAGACTCATAGCAACCCTGTACAGGGTTTCCGAAGCTGTAAATCTTTACAGGAGCAGAAAGCCTCATCTTTCTCCCACGGAGAAGCTGGTAGTTTCGAACTGCTGACCTTAAGGTTCGCAGCCCGATTCGTAAGCACTACGCTACCAGAGCTCCTTGTTGAGTCAATAGCGACCCCTAAAATACATGATAAGCAAGCTTTCATTTATTAATTTCACCTCTTACAGCCCAACCTTTATGAAATTGAGTCATATTGCCTCAGATTTCAAAGCATCATCTTGGAAACTAAGAGCACTTTTAATCCTCACGCTCTACTTAATGCTTCCTTTTCTTAACGCCTATCAAACAGGACTTGACTATGTACTTGGAACAATAATCAGATTCAGGCAATTTACACATACTTCGATGGAAAGGGCATCCTTTGAAATGGAGAGGTTTCCCAGTTGTGGGTCCAATGCCTTTTTCTCCTGTACATAATGCACGGAAATTTTCTGCAGTTTTAGGCACAATATCTGCAAACAACTCTAAGACAATTCGACCAACTAAAATAAAAAAAAAAAGGAATCTTATCAGTATGCAAAACAAACAAATGGAACGATTATGGTGATGGAGATTGTTAATGAATCATCAAATTTATTTTTTGGTTATTTTTGTAATACTCAAATTTAATATTAAATGTTGCATATCTAATTTAATTTGAAACAAACGTATGTATCCATCCATGGTCTCCCACAGGGTCCCTGAATCCTCATGGACCCATGCGTGCACCATTCAAACATACAAGACCTGGCTCGAATTGCTAATATGTTCCAGAACAAGAGCCCATGAGTTACCAGGCAACGCACGCCCAAACTCAAAAGCTCTTAGAAACTTAGGAGCTATGTAACTTAGGCAACTAACTACATATTACACTGAGCTCATTTCTCCATTGCCAAAATATTCCCGTCTGAACCTGTACATTAAGAATCAGTAACAAGGAAAAAATAACTACATTCGCAAACAACTTGCTTTAATTTATAAATAACCTGACATCTACTGATTTATTACATGTGTCAGAAGATATAGTGAATTTAAGAGTCCAGCGCTATGCGTTTGCATATTCCAGGGGCTTTCTGAACTGTCCCACTGCAGAAATAAAATAAGATGGCAATTCTATGGCGCAAGGCAGCGAGGTGATGCAACCAAATGGGGCGAGACAGAAGAGCAAAGACCGCCACAAACTTCGAAGCAGAAATTTCCAGAAACTTCCCCTACGACCGACTACATTCGTACAAGAGCGCTGGTTCGACTCTGCCCTGGATCCCCAAGCTTGTTCCAGAAGGCTGCTCTGAGCAGCCCCCGGCCGAGTCGCGCCTCACCCTTAAGGGCCCCTAGAACCCAGTTAACCACCGCCTCTCGGGGGTCCTCACGCGACCCTCGCACTCTGCTCACCTTGTTCCCCTCCGATGTCCACATCAAAGAAGACTCGGGGGTTGCTGGGGTTGGAAGGTTTAGCTTGGGGGGAGGGATGCGACATCTTGCCTTACACACGCGTCTGGACACGGGCTCAAAAGCACCTCGTGGCCTGCAATGAACGCAAGCCTTACAGAGACTTGCCGCACCAAAGCCACACCGCAATGCCGACGAGCCACTTCCGCTACGAAATCCGGAAGGCGCCCCCCGACTTCCGCTGTGGGCGCCCCCCGCCGGGCTTCTTGCCCGGCCCTGTGGCTGGTTAGCAATGGTGGCGTATGTCCTGGGATCCGATTTTTCTCTCGCATCGTCTTTAAATTTACCCCTCGCCTCCTCCAATTCGTTTTCTTTTTTACTCGTTTGGATTACAATCCAAATCCTTTTTATCCGATTCATTTATGTTCCGGTTATCGTGGTGTGAGAGCATTAGAATCAGACTCGAATTTCAACCTCTGCTCTGCCACCAACTGGTGACTGATGTAACCAAGTCTCAATTTGCTTGTCTGGAAAATGGGAGTAAAAAAAATGCTTACTTTTTTGTTGTTTAACTTTTTATTGTGTCTTGTATGAAGATTTACAGACAATATTACAGTATGAAGATAATCAGCTTTACACTCAACAAATCATACACTTCGTTTCATTTCACTGATTACAATTCCCTCCATTCAACAACATTTATCTTGCTGTCTCCTGCGTGGTTCCTATTTGCATTTCACCCACCTTCCCATCCCTTCTCAACTTTGATTTTGAATTACTGAGCATTCCAAAGTGAGCATACCTTACTAGTGTTGGGTGCGTTCCTTTCCAGACCTGAAGGGTGGTGGAGGGCCGGTCTCCGGTTTCTCCAGTCTCATTCAGACCAGTAAACCTGCCTTTTTGTTTGTTTTTAATTTGTGTTTTGTTTCACATATTCACATACTCTATCCGGGACCCTTTCAGAGCAGTTGGTGTGGTAGCGGGGGCATGGTTTAGTTCTGGTCTCAGAGTCGTGGACTCACATGTACCCTTAATACACTGGGCTAATAGATTCCAAGTCTTTTCGATTCTTATCACGCTTCTTTCTTCCTCACCAGTGGAGAGACCAACAGCTGCACTCATAAGCTTTCAAGATCCCAGACCCTGCTCACCAAAGTAGAATGTAGAACATGGTCTTTGTGGACTATGTTAGACCCACTGAGACCCCAGGCTTATCATCTCATTGCTTTAAGATGTTTGATAATATCTAGGAAGTTTACCTGGTGTGGTGCTGTGGGATAAAGAACTAGACCGCAAGGTCATTTTGAACCCAAGGTCAGTGGTTCAAAATCACCAGCTGCTCCTTGGAAACCCTATACAGGGTTGCTATGAGTTGGAACCTACAACAACAGGAAGTTTTTGTGCTTTTTTTCCTGCTGTATGCTCTACCACATTCATAGCTGTGCACAAATAATCCTCTTTGAAACTCATATTTGTGGGGTATATAAATACATGTGTTTCCCCCTCTTCCTCCCTTACCCATTCAGCCTATGTCTCAATCCACTGTTCCAAGGTTGTGTATATATCACTATTTACCTTTGTCACCTTTAGCCCATGCAACCTCCCTGCGTCTTCACCTATCTTCATCATTTTTCTGCCACCCTCCCTCTTCTTGTATATTGCCCTACCCATCATGGAACTAACATGTGTCTAGCCAGTTAGTTCCTCTCTCCTCCTTCCCACTCCTGACAACTGTCAAAAAAAATATGTCTTTTAATATGAAAACTTTTTCTTAAGTTTTTACAATAATGGTCACACACAGTATTGTCCTTTACTGATTAAATAGTTTCATTCACTATTATGTGCTCAAGGTTCATCTGTGTTATGAGGTGTTTCACAGATTCAGCACTATTCTTCAGTGTTGAATAGTATTCCATTGTGTGGTTATATCAAAGTTTACTTATCCATTCTTCCAATGGTGGGCACTTAAAATATCTCCAGCTTTTTGCTCTATGAATAGTGCTGTGATGAACATTGGTGTGCATATGTCCTGGCTTTTATTTCTTGTGAATATATACCAAGTAAAGGGATTGCTGAGTCATAAGGTATTTCTATTTCCAGCTTTCTAAGGAATTGCCATACCATTTTTCACAGTGGTTGACCATTTTAAGATCCCGCCAGCAATGTAGGAGTGTCTCAGTTTTTCAACACCCCCTCTAGCATTTGTTATTTTGTTTTTGTGAACTTTGCTATTAATGCTGGTATGAGATGAGATCTTCTTGTTTTGATTTGCACCTCTCTAATAAAGGAGCTCTGGTAGCGTAGTGGTTACGAATCGGGCTGCAAACCTTAAGGTCAGCGGTTCGAAACTACCAGTCGCTCCGCGGGAGAAAGATGAGGCTTTCTACTCCCGTAAAGATTTACACCCTCGGAAACCCTGTACAGGGTCACCATGGGTCGGACCCCACTCGATGGCACTTAACAACAACAACAAATAAAGACCATAGAAGAATTGACGCTTTTGAGTTATGATGTTGGAGGAGAATATTCCAAGTGCCATGGGCTGACAAAAGAACCAACAGATCTGTGTTGGAAGAAGTGCAGCCAGAGTGCTCCTTGGAGGCCAGGATGGCCAAACTTAGTTTCTCATTCTTCAGACATATTGTCAGCAGGGACCAGTCACTGGAGAAGGATATCATGTTTGGTAGGGTGGAGGGTCAGAGAAAAAGAGGAAGCCCCCCAACAAGATGGATTGGCAAAGTGGCAGCATCAATGGGCTCATATGTGACAACAATTGTGAGGTTGGCCCAGGACTGGACAGTGTTTCATTCTGTTGTGCATAAGGTCGCTATGAATCAGTACCAACTCGATGACACCTAACAACAACAACAAATGGTGTGGTACTGTAGGTTAATGCATTGGACTGCAAGTCAGTTTGAACTGCAAGGTCAGTGGTTCAAGCTCACCAGCTGTTCCTTGGAAACCCTATACAGGGTAGCTATGAGTCAGAATTGACTCAACAACACTTAACAACAAGTGGTTGATGATAGTGAACATTTCTCAATATGTTAGTTGGCTGCCTGAATGTCTTCCTTGATAAAGAATCTATTCATGGCCTATGCCCATTTTTCAATTGGGATGTTTGTTCTCTTGGAGGCATTGTGGTTTTCTATAGATTTTAACTATTAGTCCCTTGTCTGATATGTCATTGCAAAAATGTTTGCCCAGTCTGTGGCTCCCTCTTTACTCTTTTGGCTAAATCTTTTGATATACATAAGAGTCTGATTTATAAGAGGTCCCAGTCATCTATTTTTGTTTTCTAGTGCTTGTGTATTTTATGCCATGTTTTATAGTATATTTATGCCATGTACTCTAGTACAAGCCCCTAGGTTTGTCCTTGTTTATTTCACTGATGATCTTTATAGTTCAGGATTTCCATTTAGGTCATTAATACAGGTTGAGTTGGTTTTGTGTATAGTGTGAGATGTTAGTATTGTTTCATTCTTCTTCAAAAAGACTTCCAATTTTGCCAACACCATTTGTTGAAGAGATTATATTTTCCCCATTTAATGTGTTTTGTCAAGGATCAGTTGACAAAAGGATTCATTTCTGGGTTCTCATTTCTGTTCCACCGATCTGTGTATCTTTCATTATACCAGTATCTAGGCTGTTTTGACCACTGTGGCCATGTAGTAAATTTTGAGTTCAGGAGTGAGATGCTTTCAATTTTGTTCTTCTTAAGTAGTACTTTGCTTATCAGAGGTCTCTTTCTTTTCCATATCAAGTTTGTGATCATTTTTTTCCATCTCTTTAAAGACTGGTGTTGGGATCTGGACTGGGATTGCATTATATTTATATGTATAGATTGCTTTGTATAGTATTGGCATTTTCACAATGTTGATGTTAAGTCTTCCTAGTCATGAAAAAATGTATACAATGGTAAGTATTCCTATTCATGAAAAACTGCATGCTTTTGAGGATTAAAGATATAAATTCATTAGCCTAATGACTGACACAACTGTGACAGCTAATCAATAGCAGCAATGATTATTGTTATTTGTTCTTTAATTGACAGCAGAAGTGATACAGGTTAGTTCAAAGGCATCAGACAGCTGAAACTGAAAGTCTGTAATAAAGCACAGTTTTGATTATTGATTAAACTACATTATTATGGTCCAGCTTTCCCTTATGGAAATTTGTGTAAAATATTTGACCTATTCAGAGTTTAGTTTAAGAGTGT
>NW_006408630.1:8224526-8225507 GCF_000296735.1 Chrysochloris asiatica
TTCATGGAAAGAAAGGGACTGAGAGCTGGTGGCAAGGAGGCAGACTTGCAGAATGCGCCCTTTGGTGATTTAAATTATTGTATATGCCAGAGTGTTGTTTAAAAAAAAAAAAAAAAGAGTTAAAATGAATATAGAGAAATACTGTTAACTGAGGGTACATGGAGGGGATTATAATCATTGCAATGAAACAAGGTGAATTATTTGTTGAATGTAAAACTGAGTAAACTTTCACTCAGTCCACAATAAAAATTTATATATATTACATGGAACCCTGGTGTGGTGATGGAGTCCTGGTGTGGAGCTATGGGTTAATGCATGTGCTGGACTGCAAAGTTGGTTTGAACCACAAGGTCAGAGGTTCAAGCTCACCATCCGCTCCTTGGAAACCCTATACAGGGTCGCTATGGCTCAGAACTGACTTGGTGGCACTAAACAACAATACATATATAGTTTACCTATTGCTATGAGAACATATTGATAAAATGTGGCACTGTAGGATAAGCACTGGACTGCTAACCGAAAGGTTGTTGTTGTGAAGTGCCTTTAAGTCTGTTCCAACTTATTGTGACCTTTTATAGGAGGGGTGGGGAACATCCGGACTATAGCTACAGGCCATATTGTTGTTGTTGTTAGGTGCCATCGAGTTGGCAGTGACTCATAGTGACCTTATGCACAGCAAAATGAAAAACAACCCGATCCTGGGTCAACCTCACTATTGTTGCCATGCTTGATGCTGCCACTTGGCCAATATACCTCGCTGGGGGTCCTCTTTTTCTCTGACCCTCCACCTTACCAAACATGATATCCTTGCCCAGGAACTGGTCCCTCCTGACAATATGTCTAAAGTATGAGAGACGAAGTTTTGCCATCTTGGCCTCCAAGGAGCACTCTGGCTGCACTTCTTCCAACACAGATCTGTTGGTTCTTATGGCAGCCCATGGCACTTACAATATTCTCCTCCAACACCATAACTCAAAAGCA
>NW_006408630.1:8225679-8232229 GCF_000296735.1 Chrysochloris asiatica
CTGTTGATAAGAATGTTTTTTATTGGTCCAGTGGTGAGGATTTTTGTTTTCTTGACATTGAGATGCAATCCATACCAAAGGCTGTGCTCTTTGATATTCATCAGTAAATGTTTTAAGTCCTCTTCACTTTCAGCAAGCAAGGTTGTATCTTCTGCATATCGCGGGTTGTTAATGAATCTTCCTCCAATCCTGATGCCATGTTTTTCTTCATAGAACCCAGCTTCTCAGATTATTTGCTAAACATACTGGATGCATAAGTATGATGAAAGAATACAAACCTGGCTAGTATGCAAATTCAAACTGAAGCTGAAGAAAATTAAATCAAGTCCATGAGAGCCAAAAGATGACCTTGAATATATCTTACCTGAATTTAGAGATCATCTGAAGAACAGATTTGATACATTAAACACTAAACACAGAAGACCAGAAGAGTGTGGCATGACATCAAGAACATCATAGAGGAAGAAAGCAAAATGTCATTAAGAAGACAAGACAGAAGGAAAAGGTCAAAATGGATGTCAGAAGAGACACTGAAAATTGTTCTACAGTGTTGAGATGCTAAAGCAAATTGGAGAAATGAGGAGGTACAAGAGCTGAACGGAAAATTTCAAAGATCAGCTCGAGAAGATAAAGCCAAATATTATAACAAAATGTGCAAAGATCTGGAGTCAGAAAACCAAAAAGGAAGAACACATTCAGCATTTCTCAAGCTTGGGGAACTGAAGAAAAAATTCAAGCCTCTACTTTCGTTATTGAAAGATTCTCTGGGCAAATTATTGAATGATGCAGAAAACATCAAAAGAAGATGGAAGGAATACACAGAGACACTGTACCAAAAGGAAATGGTTGATGTTCAGCCTTTTCAAGAGGTAGCATATGATCAAGAGCCAATGATACTGAAGGAGGAAGTCCAAGGTGCATTGAAGGAATTGGCAAAGATCAAGGCACGAGGAATTGATGGAATAAAAATTGAAATCTTTCAAGAAAGTGAGGGCATAGGAGGCACTCACTCATCTATGCCAAGAAATTTGGAAGACAACTATCTGGTCGACTGATTGGAAGAGATCTGTATTTGTGCCCATTATAAAGAGAGGTGACCCAACGGAATGCAGAAATCATTGGACAATATCTTTGATATCCCATGCAAGTAAAGTTTTACTAAAGGTAATAAAGAAATGGCTGCAAGCATCACTGACAGAGAACTTCCAGAGGTTCAAGCCAGATTCTGAAGAGGCTGTGGAAAGAGGGTTGTCATTGCTGATGTACGATGGATCTTGGTTGAAAGCAGAGAATATTAGAAAGATGTTTACCTGTGCTTTATTGACTATGCAAATTCTTTCAATTGTGTGGATCATGACAAGCTATGAACAACATTGCAAAGTATGAGTTTTCCGGAACACTTAATTGTGCTCATGACGAATCTGTACCTGGACCAAGAGACAGTTGTTCAAACAGAGCATGGGAAAACTGGATAGTTTGAAATTAAGAAAGGTGTGCAACAGGGTTGTATTCATTCACCACAGGCCATATAAGGCCCATGAAATCATTTGGTCTGACTCGACCAAGGCAACCACAGTTCCACACAGCACATTGGTGGTGGTGGTTGTGTGCTGTGGAGTTGGTTCTGACTCACAGCGACCCTATACAGGGTTTCCGAGGCTGTAAATCTTTACCGGAGCAGAACACCTCATCTTTCTCCCACAGAACAGCTGGTAGTTTCTAATTGCTGATCTTGCAGTCCACAGCCCAATTCGTAACCACTACACTACCAGAGCTCCTTACACAGCACATTAGGGATGAGTTAATTAAACATTTGATTAAACATAGCAGGCTAATTTTTAAGTTGATAATTTTGTATGACCCATGAAAGATGTTATAAATATCCAAATGGCCCTTGGTAGAAAAAAAGCTTCCCCATCCCTGCTATATAAGGTTTCCAAGGGTTTTTGAATCTTTGCAGGAGCAGAAAGCCTCATCTTTCTTCCACAGAGCAGCTCAAGACTTGAACCTTGTACCTTGTGGTTCACAGCCTAGTGCTTATCGTATGGAGGCACTGCACTCCCAATAGAAAGATAGGCAGTTCAAAACCAACGAGGCTTTCCTAGAAAAGCCTAGGGTCACTGTGAGTCAGAGCCCACTTAAGGACACTTCACAGCAACAACAGTTTTGGAGGAAAGAGCCCCAAGTCACAGTGGACTGCTAAACACAAGGTCAGTGTGTCATATTTGCCAGCTGTTCCAGGGAAAGAAAGATGAGATTGTCTGTTGCTATAAAGACTTACAGTCTGGAAAACCCTGTGGAGCAGTTCTATTCTGTGCTATAGGGTCACTTTGAGTAGAAATGGACTTCACAGCAGGTTTCTCTTTCTAAAAGGAGGCACCTAACCAATTGAGATTCTTGGTCGCTTGGTAATTTTGAAGAAAAGTGGTATTTTCTATCTGGATGCATTGATCTCCAGTATTGTTGAAGCCCAGCAATTTGGATTCATCTTACCTTCAGGTCACCTTACTCACCCTCTGCAATAGAGTCAATTTAGACTCATAGCAACCCTTAGATGCCTAAATTTTCATAAATATTTTCTCATCAGCAAATAAAATTGCCTGATATTTGTATATAGCACAGGACCCTTGTGTTAAATAGTTGGTAGCAGCAGCCATAGTAGCAAGAGAAGGAACCAGTGATGATTTTCACCAATCAACAGCCACCTCTGTGCAGAGAGATAAAGAGAGTTCTGATGTGGTGCTGTGGGTTAATGAGCCAGACTGCAAAGCCGTTTGAACTACAAGGTTAGTGGTTCAAGCTCACCAGCTGCTCCTCGGAAACCCTTTACAGGGTCACTATGGGTTGGAACCAACTCATTGGCACTTAACAACAACAACAACAAATCCTGTTTTCTGCTTAATCTTGTGTTGTAGTTGTTAACTGCTGTCCAGTCAGTTTCCAGCTTCCAAGGAGCAGCTGATGAATTTGAACTGCCAACCTTGTGGTTCAAACCAACCTTGCAGGCCAACCTTGCAGTTCAAACCAACCTTGCGGTCCAGTGCATTATCCTATAGCACCACACCAGGAGATGGAAAAGTTAGGATAATGGGTAAAGAACAACTTGAAGTTGTTAGTAGCCATGGAATCAACTTCTATTCATGTCAACCTTATTTACAAGTAAAACCAAAAAACCAAACCCACTGCCATCAAGTCGACTCTGACTCATGTTGTTGTTGTTAGGTGCCATTGAGTCAGTACCAACTCATTGCAACCCTATGTACAACAGAACAAAACACTGTCCAGTTCTGGCCAACCTCACAATTGTTGCCATGCTTGAGCCCATAGATGCTGCACTTTGCCAATCCATCTCAATGGGGGGTCTTCCTCTTTTTCTCTGACCCTCCACCTTACCAAACATGATGTCCTTCTCCAGTGACTGGTCCCTCCTGCCAATATGTCTGAAGTATGAGAGACGAAGTTTAGCCATCGTGGCCTCCAAGGAGCACTCTAGCTACACTTTGTCCAACATAGATCTGTTGGTTCTTTTGGTAGCCACAGCACTTTGAATATTCTCCTCCAACACCATAACTCAAAAGCATCAATTCTTCTCTGGTCTTCCTTATTCACCGTCCAGACAGTGGCCCTATATATAGTGTTTCTGAGACTGTAAGTCTTTACTGGAGCAGACAGCTTCATCTTTCTTGAAAGGAGCAGCTGGTGAGTTTGAACCAATGACCTTGCAGTTAGCAGCACAATGCCTAGTCCACAGCACCAATATACAAGAAGGAAACCTTGCCTCAGTCCTGTGCCCTCCTCACAATCATTGGTATACCTGAGTCACTATTGCAGTCAATCATTAATTCATCTCAAGGAGGCTTCTTCTCATTATCGCTGACTCTCCACTTTACCGGGAGCACAGTAGTTCTGCATGATAAGCATTTAACTGGGAACCACAAGGTTGGCAGTTGAAGCCCACCAGCTGTTCTGTGGAAGAAAGATGAGGCTTTCTGCTCCCACAGCACAGAAAGATTTACAGCCTCAGAAACCTTGTACAGGGTTGCTATGACTTGGAATCTACTTGACAGAACTTAACAACAATGACAACTCTACTGAACACGAGGTTCTATTCTAGTCTTTCCTAATGATGTGTCCAAAGTTAAGCAAAACAAAGTCTTGCCACCCTTGCTCCTAGGGTGTTTTTTATCTGTTTGTTGTACTGTGTAGTCAACTTGCTGCTATAATGATGGGAGCTATGCTACTGGTATTCCAAACACCAGCAGGGTTTACTTATGGTGGACAGGTTTCAGCAGAGTTTCCAGATGAAGACAGATTAGGAAGAAGTGCCTGGCAATCTACTTCCAAAAATTAGCCAATGAAAATCTTATGGATAACACCATGAAGGGGCCTGCAATATTATATACTGGACTAAGCACTAAACTTGATTTAAAAAAAATTTTTTTAAATCAACTAGTTCAAGTTCTGACTACAATACTTATTAGGAATGCAACCAATGAATAGTCATTTAATTTCTTGGGACCTACTTCCTTTTCAATAAAAAAGAAACAGGATTTCAGAATGAAAAAAAAAAAAAGATTAAGTATATGCATTTGCTTTGTAAATTAATGTGACAATGAAATTATATGGTACCTTGGTTTGCTTTAAAATAATCTAGGGCTAAAATAGTGGAGTTGCCAATGAAACAAAACTAGCCAAGATTGTGATTATAACCCAATGATTGTTTGTTGTTGTTAAGTGCCATTGAGTTGGTTCCGACTCATAGTGACCCTGAATAGGGTTTCCATGGAGCACTGGTAGGTTTGAACTGCTAACCTTGTGGTTCAGTCTAGTGCTAATCCTACAGTGCCCACCAGGAGTCCAGATGATTGATGCATGGGGGTTTATTGTACTGTTCTCTTTATTTCTATATGCTTGTCTTGTTAAAGTTAAGGAATTGTTAGATTAGAATCACAACATACCTTAAGAACTATTTCTTTTGCAAAGAAAAATGTTGATGAGGTTTTAGGGCAAATCAATATGGATATTACTAATCAAATTTTTCTGTACAGTAACCAAATTCTATGCATAAAAATGCATACATACAAAGGCATACCTGCATAGATATTTAGCAAAAGTCAATTCATTTGCTATGGCAAATATTTATTGGGTTCTTACTATATGCCAAGCTGTGGGCTAATGCGTCAAATTGCAAAGTCGTTTGAACTGCATGGTCAATGGTTCAAGGTCACCAGCTGCTCCTTGGAAACACTATACAGGGTTGTTATGGGTCAGAACCGACTCAACAGCACACAACAACAACTAGATGGTAAATAGTGTTCTAAATGCTGCTGATGCAATGATGAAACTAGACATAATCTTCATTCTTCGCTATACCAATCTTACAGTCTAAAAATAATTGAATAAAGCTGTAGTAGACTCCTGGTGTGGCACTGTAGGATCAGCACTGGACTGTGAACCATAAGATCAGCACTTCAAAGCCACCAGCTGCTCCTTGAAAACCCTATCTATACAGGGTTGCTATGAGTTGGAACTGACTCAACAGCACTTAGTAACAATGACATGGTGGTGCAACAGTTAAATGCTAGGCTGTGAACCGAAAGGTCAGACTTTGGAGACTGCAGCCTAGAAAACCCTGTAAGGCAGTTAGTTTTTCTGTCTTGTAAGAGTCCTAGTGTGGGGCTGTAGGATAAACATTGGAATGCTAATGTTGGGGGTTCACACCCACCAGCCACTCCTTAGAAACCCTCTACAGAATCATTATGAGTCAGAATCGATTATACTGCACAAAACAACAATATACAATGAAGTATGATTAGTGTTTTTATAGAGAAAGAACAGATTCCTCATACAACAGGAACACTTAACAGATCAGAAATCTGTAAAGATCAGTTGGGGGAGTGTGTGTGACATGTGGGAGAAGTATGGAGAATTCAGATAAAAGAACATACGGGTAGGTCTTTGTAAAATGAAACACATAACAAAACTATGAGAAGTCTGGAGGCTTTCTAGCTTTCAGTCTTCACTCAATGTTTTTTCTCCATGATAAGCCAGTCTTTCAGACAGTGTTTTGGCTTCAGCACCATTGGCTTCAGTGTTTGGATCAGAAACTATATTTTGGTTTCTATTTTTATCCATATTTTCTGCATATTGAGTTTTCAAGGTAAGAAACAATTGTATACTTTTGCTCATCTTGTCCCTGCAATAGAAAGGAAATAGGACAATGAAAAGAAAGAACTAAAACAGGCATCCCTATAGTAAGTCCCTAGTTTATTTTTCCATACCACTTACTATTTGTAAATTTGAATTATTTACTTATTTATTTTTCCATTTCTTCCAATTATAATTCAACTTGCTGAAAGCAAGTATGTTTGGGTTTGTTTTTTGTTGCAGACCATGTAAGACTAGTCAGAGGTTCGAGGCCCTCTAGGGCTGAGTGTAACAAATGAGGCCACTGGCAGTTAATGGAAAATTGCTTTCATCTTAATATTTCAGGTATATATATTAAATTAATACACTGGAGCCTTTGAAAATCCACAGATAAATGTGATAT
>NW_006408630.1:8232624-8235567 GCF_000296735.1 Chrysochloris asiatica
TGAGTTGCTGCCTGCAGAGGCCATGATGCCTGTAGTCCCAAGCCTGCCCACCAGTGATGTATCCAGCCTGGCTTTGGGGTGCCTCATTGTCTCCCTTGTTCTGTTTGTCTGTGTATTCTTTCGCTATCCCTATCGCCGCTGGATCTCACCTCCTCGTGAACCAAAAACTCGTGACAACTATGTCGAGGTCAGACCCTGGCAGTTTTTTCCTTACTCTATCCACAGCACAGGCATCTCAGTGTCACAACCAATTTAATACTTAATGCTAAACGAAAAGTTGGTGCTTTGAGGTAGTCAGACGTGCTTCAAAAGAAAGGCTTGGTGATCTACTCCCATGAAAGCAGCCAGTTCTGCTATAACATACAGGAGGTCACCATGAGTCTGAACTGATTCAATGACAACTGCTTTGGTTATCCCTAGGACATCTCACAGTGCCTGATACATAGTACCAGTTCAATACATGATTCTGAATGAATGACTTATATAGAATGTTAATATCAAAAGCATGTTTAATTCTACCAGTTCTCCATGCTGATTGTTTCCAATTCCAGAACATTAAAATGAATGTAAAATTCTAATTTCTTATGGGGTGATGCCACTTAATTCCATGATGTTTACTTCCTGGCGTGTCCTGAAGATTTGGAAGAGCTCAGCTCAAAAGTTCTGTGTTTTTTGATGAACAATAGAGTCAGAATCCTTCTCTGATCCAGGCTGCAAGCTGGCAATTTATACTTGTGTCACATTTAATATAATGATAACTTCACTTTAAACTTTTTATTCTGACCTACTAACTTAAAATCAGCTTTTGCGTTCTTTTTAGGATTGTTGCTTTCAGCCATTACCTTTTATGCATTATTATCATGATGAATGTAAATATCATTAACTAGGAAGTACTTTTGTTCTGCCATCAGATTTCTGGAGTTCAGATTCAAGCTCTAATAGATACTATTTTGTGACTTTAGACAAATTACTTAGCCTCTCTGTCCCTCAGTTTCTTCCACTGAAATGTGGGGCAATAATAATACATTATTTTCTGAGATTTTTATAAGGATTAAATGAAGAATTATTGAACTCTTTTAGCATCTGATACACAGTAAGCACTCAATGTTGTTGTTGTTGTTAAGTGCTGTCAAGTTGGTACCAACTCATAGTGATCCTGTATAGGGTTTCTGAGGAGCAGCTAGTGGGTTTGAACTGCTCACCTTGTGGTTCACAGTCCAGTGCTGATCCTACAATACCACACCAGGAGTCTAAGCACTGAATAAGTTGTTATTGTTAAGTACTGTCAATTTGATTCTAACTCATAGTGATCCTGTACAGGGTTTCCAAGGAACAGCTGGTGAGTTGGAACAGCTGACCTTGCAATATAAACAGATCTTGCAGCCCAACTGTTTTATACTACAGCACTACACCAGGACTCCACCCAATAAGTGTAAGTAATCATTATTAACCATTAGGGTCCTGGTGTGGCACTGTGGGTTAATGTGCCAGACTAAAAAGCCATTTGAACTGCAAGGTCAGTGGCTCAAGCTCACCAGCTGCTCCTCGGAAACCCTATACAGGGTTGCTATGGATCAGAACTGACCTGACTCAACAGCACTTAACAACAACAACAATTAGTAACTAACAATCTTAAAATATCTACTAATATTAATGTATTTCTAAATGAAAGTTAAAACTACAAAATAAAAAAAACAAACTGCAAAGTTACTTTGAAGATGCTTCTTGCATTCTTAGAAATAAAAAGTAATGATTCTTCCTCTTACACAGGTTTCTGGGTGTAAAAGACTAATCCAAACACTACTTTCACTGTGTAGATTTTTCTCGGTCAAGTAATCGCTTTATATAAACTGCTGTATTAATAGAACCAAACCTAATAAAAGACCTTTTTAAACCAATCCAGCACTGGGTCTGGTAAAAAGATCAAGTCTTCCCTTAGACGACACCATTTCTCATTGTTGGTCAGCTAACTCAGAACAGACAGGACTCTTGAGTTCTGAAGTTTCCTTTTCCCATGCACAGGCTAAAGATATGATTTTATAAGGATGGATTTGGGGTGAGGGGAGATCATTTACCCTGACAGCCCTAATATTATTCATGTCTGTTTCTCATAAATGTGGTAGAAGAATATTAATAGATTACCTCCCTCACCCAATATTGTATTCTCTCACCCCTTTTTCCTCCCTGGTAGTATAGCTGGTCTACTAACCACAAGGTCAGTAGTTGTACTCTACCAAAAATTGCTCCATGGGAGAAAGATGAAGCTTTCTGCTCCTGTGATGATTTACATCCTCAGAAACCCTACACAGGGACGCTATGAGTGGGAACCGACTTGACAGCACTCAATCACCACAACCACCACCCTCCTCTTAACAACCCTCCTCCTCAATAAACAGGGAAGCATTCTGGGCTCACTGCTTTAAGAGAAAGATGTGACAGCCAAGAGCAGTGGAAAAAGAGGCATCTCTTCCCAGCTTTGGCTTATCTTTGTTGTTGTTAAGTACCTTCAAGTCAGTTCCAACTCTTAGCAACCTTGTATAGGGATCCCAAGGAGCTGCTGGTAGATATGAACTACAGACCTTTCGGTGAGCAGTCCAGTGCTTATCCTACAGTGCTACACTTGGACTTCTGGCTTGGCTTGGCTTGGCTTGGCTTGACTTGGCTTGGCTTTGGAGGTACACAAAAGACCCCCAGCATAGCAAAAGCCAAACCCAAGACCATTGCCGTTGACTTCTTTCTGACTCATAGCAACCAAAAGGATAGAGCCAAACTTCTCCATAAGAGTTCCAAAGCTGTAAATCCTTGGGAATACAGACCATCTCATCTTTCTCCCTCGGAGCAGCTGGTGGATCCAAACTGCCAAACTTTCAGTTGGTTGCCAAGCACTTTAACCACTATACCATCAGTATTCCTTGGCACAGCAAAAAAGAATTTGGGCAAAAG
>NW_006408630.1:8235667-8243414 GCF_000296735.1 Chrysochloris asiatica
ATCATGGATTTGCATCCTCAGGGGGAAAGAAAATCTAAAATAAGTATGAATAAAACTTATTCCCTGTGTCCAGAAATGAAGGATTGGATAGTTAAGAAAGAGGGAAGCAATGTTGTTGTTAAGTGCCATGGAGTCGCTTCCGACTCATAGTGACCCTGTATAGGGTTTCCAAGGAGTGACTGGTAAGTTTGAACTATTGCCCTTGTGGAAGCAATAACAGGTGAAAATTCCATTGTTCCAGACATAGGGAATCTGCTCTGTGTTCCTGGGCACCTCCCTGGGAAGCCAGCGATCTATCATAGATGAGACTGTGGGATCTGAGCACAGAGGGAACATGTACCCTGTTTCCTGGATACAGCCCCAAGAAGACAGCAGGCATCAGAGAGAGAACATGGAGTTATGGTGTGAGTAGCAGATGGGAGCCAGACAAATTCCCAAAGATTTCCTATGACTGAAAGCAAAATAGTACCCCCGCACACCTAAGTGTAACATAGAAGAAAGAGATTCTGCTGACAAAAAGAAACTTGCAAACCTGAACTCACAGAGGCCTATGAGAACTGATGGCTTAGTTAAGTAAACCATTTCTTATTAGATGTTTGTATATACAGATGACACCAAGAACCAGAGATCCCCAACTAAAAAACTTGCCATCATATTGTTGTTGTTGTTAAGTGCCGTCGAGTCAGTTCTGATTCATAGCGACCCTGCATAGGGTTTTAGAGGAGCAGTTGGTAAGTTTGAACCATAGACCTTATGGTTCAAACTGACCCTCGCATTCCAGTGCTTATCCTACAGTGCCACACCAGGACTCCTGGCATCATATTAGATTTTCTCAAATTTCAATTCAACTCCAGGGACAAAAAGAAAGATGCAAGACATTGACAATACTTATGGTATTACCCTTTGGAATAAGGAATTCAGAATAGAGCTTATATTGAGGTATAGAAAAATAAAGTTGTGTTTCATGTACACCTGAGTTTATACCTCTACATACACATAGGTGGTGGATCACTGAGATCTTCATTAGGACTCCAAACAAGTTTGACGTAACACACAGCCCTTTCATCAAAGATAAGAAGTTAGCAAGTACACCAGACTTGAGAAAGTCAGTTTCAAGATCCTATCTGTGGAGAGTCAGGCTCTCAAGGCAAAATTGGAACTCCAAAAACAGGTCAACATGAAATTCTTTATGAGACAAAATAACTCTCATCCTAGGGGAAGCATTGTCACTAATGTGGCAGTAGCATGAAGAATATCCTAAACCAGGATCCCTGCTCTGAACTTTGTATAGAAAGCTTTGCTTCCATTACAGGAGCAAAATTACAGGTGAAAATGAAAGAACAACTCTCAGGTTCTGCCTACTGAATTTATAAAATCGAAGGAATCTATTCAACAAGCAGCAGCAGCAAGGCGAGCTGAGGGTTTTCTGAGCTAGAACTTGAACCAACAGATGATAAAAGACGCCACCAGAGGCCAGTAGAGTCTCGCCACCACAAGGAGGACTGGACTCCCAATATGACAAGATTCTTCTAGGAACTGAAAGCAACATGACAAGAAAGGATATTGAACATCAGTTTACTATAATGCCATAAGTAAGAGAGTACTTATGTGTATTTCTTTTATGAGGAGTAATAAGATTAATCAGTTTATTGAAAGATTTCAGTTTGAATTCCATCAATTCCTGGTGTCTTATTTTTCACCAATGCCTTCAGTGCAGCTTGGACTTTTTCCTTCAATGCCATTGGATCTTGATCATAAACTACTTCTTTAAATATTTGATTATCAACCATTTCCTTTTTGGCACAGTGACTCAGTGTATCTCTTCTATCTTCTTTTGGTGCTTTCTGCATCATTCAATATTTTTCCCATCGAATACTTCCATATTGTAAGTAGAGTTTTAAATTTATTTTTCAGTTCTTTCAGTTTCAGAAATGCTGAGCCAAATAGAAATGATCACTGTTCAACCATGTCTTTGCACATTTCATTATAATACTTGACTTTTTCTTCTCAAGTTGTCCTGTTCAGTACTTTGACTTCCTCATTTATTCCGTTTGTTCTTAGTATCTCTACACTGAAAAGTGAATTTCAGAGTTTCTTCTGACACTCATTTTGGTCTTATCTTTCTTTCCTGTGTTATTAATGATCTTTTGCTTTTGTCCTGTATGATGTTCTTGGTTTCATCCCACAGATTTTCTGGTCTTCCGTCACTAGTATCTAATACATCAAATCTTTTCTTGAGATGGTCTCCAAATTCAAGTGGGAATTGATGGAAAACAAATTGAAATCATTTTGCAAGCTCAGGCCAAAACTGAAAAAATTAAAATCAGTCCCTGAAAGCCAAAAAATGACCTGGAACATATCTGACCTATGAGTTGGAACCTAGTGCTAGCATTTAACAACAACAAGGATGAACAGTTAATACCACTATTTTTCAAATTTATGCACCAACCACTAAATTCAGTAATGATGAAATTGAAGAATTCTACCAACTGCCTTGGAGTCTGAATGTGGCACTGTATGTTAAGCACAGGACTTTTAAATGCAAGGTCGGCAGTTCAAATTGGCCTGCCGCTTCTAGGAAAACCTATACAGGTTCACTGTGAATTGGAACCGACTGAAGGGCACTTAACAATAACAACAACCAATTTACTCAGTCTGAAATCAATCAATCATGCAATCAAGATGAACTGAGATTATTGATGACTGGAATGAGAAAACTGGAAAAAAAGAGGAATGATTTGTAGTTGGAAAACATGAACTTGCTGATGGAAATGATGCTGAAGATTGCGTGTTAAAATTTTGTAAGTTCACCTACCTGTTTCAACCAAATAAATGACCTCACCAGATGGAATACAGAGGAATCAAGTTGAAATTGCATTTCAATGTAAAGAAAAAAAATCCTCACCACTGGACCAATAAACAACATTCTCATCAATGGAGAAAAGATTGAAGTTGTCAAGGACTTCATTCTTCTTGGATCAACTATCAACACTCATGGAAGTAACAGTCAAGAAATCAAACAACATATTGCATTAGGCATATTTGCTGCACAAGACCTTTTGAAAGTGTTGAAGAGCAAAGATGTCAGCTTGAAGATTAAGGTGCACCTGACCCAAGCCATGGTATTTTTAATAACCTCGTATTCATGCGAAAGTTGGACAGTGAATAAGGAAGACCGTAGAAGAATTGACGCATTTGAGTTATGGTGTTGGAGGAGAATATTGAAAATGAGATGGGCTGCTAAAAGAACCAACAGATCTGCGTTGGAGGAAGTGCAGCCAGAGTGCTTCTTGGAAGCCAGGATGGCCAAACTTTGTCTTTCATACTTGGACATATTGTCAGGAGGAGCCATTCACTGGAGAAGGATATCATGTTTGGTAAGGTGGAGGGTCAGAGAAAAAGAGGAAGACCCCTGATGAGAAGGATTGGCCAAGTGGCAGCACCTATGGGCTCAAGTGTGGCAACAATTGTAAGGTTGGCCCATGACTGGGCAATGTTTTGTTCTGTTGTGTACATAGGGTTGCTGTGAGTGGTACCAACTCAATGGCACCTAACAACAACAACAATCTTATACAAAGAAGGTCTGGTAGAGTAGTGGTTACAAGTCGGCTGCTAACCTCAAGGTCAGCAGTTCAAAACTACCAGCTGTTCTGTGGGAGAAAGATGAGGCTTTTGGCTCCTGTAAAGATTTACAGCTTGGAAACCCTATACAGGATTGCTATGAGTTGGAACCAACTCCATGGCAAAACACCACCACCACCAATCTTGTGCTCAATGGACTCAAGAGTGGCAACAGTAGTGAGGTTGGCCCAGGATCAGGCAGTGTTTCGTTCTGCTGTGCTTAAGGTCACTATGAGTTGGTACCGACTCGATGGCACCTAACAACAACAATGAGAAGAGAAGATGGAGAGATCCAATATTATCAGCCAAAACAAGCCCGGGGCTTACTATGGAACAATCACAACAGCAACAACATAGTTTTAAAACCCAGGTTGACTGTTATTGTTGTTTTTTTGGTGCTGTGTGGCAAAGATTTCTGGGGTTTCAATAGAGTGTCATGATATGAGAATAACTAACAACCCTCCATGGAGAATATTCCTTCTTAGTGAAAAGAGATATTCCTCACTACAGGCAAAAATACAAACCCATTTCTCAGCTGCCCACTGCTGCATAGAACACTGCATTTTATGTTGTCACTTTGTTACTGTTGTTAAGCATTGTCAAGTCAGTTCCAATGCATAGAAACTCTGTATAGAATTTCTGAGGAGCAGTTAGTGGGATTGAACCACTGACTTTGAGGTTAATAATCTAGTGCTTACCCTATAGCACCATACTGGGAATCATTTGGCACTAGTGAGCTCAATTATGATGAGCTACAATTTACAGAAATTCTTAAAAACTTAGCTAATTCAAGCAGAAGTTAGAAGGAATTACTCCAGGAAATGATCTTAGGGAGAACCATCTGCATTTCTGGTAGATGTTATTAGGAATACCACTATTAGGGGAGTCCCAGTGTGGCACTGTGGGCTAATGAGTCAGACTGCAAAGTCATTTGAACTGCAAGGTCAGTGGTTCAAGCTCACCAGCTGCTCCTTGGAAACCCTATACAGGGTTTCTGTAAGTCGGGACTGACTCAATGGCAGTTAAAGATATATATATAAGTGTAGTACTGTAGGATAAGCACAGGACCGCAAGGTCGTTGATTTAAAGTCTCCAGATGCTCCTCAGAAACAACAACACTAGTCTGTCAGTTTGTCTTACTATGGTGGCTGCGTGTGTCTGTGACAACTGGAAACTATGACACTGGTATTTGAAATACCAGCAGGGTCACGCATGGGAGACAGGTTTCAGCTGAGCTTCCATATTAAAGAGACAGACCAGGAAGAAAGAGAAGTATACTACGTCTGAATATTTAGCCACTGAAAACCTTATGAATAGTAGTGGAATATTGTCAGGTATAGTGCTAGAAGTTGAGTCCCTCAGGTCAGAAGGCACTTAAAATATGACTGGGGAGGAGCTGATTTCTCAAAGTAGAGTTAACCATGATGATATGAATGGAGTAAAGCTTTTGGGACCTGCATTTGCTGATGGGGGAAACAACTCAAAATGAGGAGAAACAGCTGAAAATATCCATTAATAGTCAGAACATGGACTGTATGAACTATGAATCTGGGAAAATTGGAAGTTGTCAAAAATGAAATAAAATGCATAAAGATCAGTAACCTAGGCATCAGTGAACTGAAATGAACTGGTATTGGCCATTTTGAATCTAATAGTAATTGCTTACTGTGCTTGAAACAACACATTGAAGAGGAATGACCTAGCACTCATCATCAAAAAGAACATTTCAAAATCTAGCTTGAAGTACAACACTGTCTGTGATAGTGTAATATTCATATGAAATAGTATAATATCCATACACCTGCCTACAACAAGACCAGTTAATACCACAATTACTCAGATTTATGCACCAAACACTAAAGCAGGTGTAATAACTATAGTTTTATGTCAGCTCAACTAGGCCAGGATTTCCAGAGGTTTAGCAGTTCGCATGTGCTTATTCTCATGGTGAAGAAACCTAATACAGGTATAGTTAGCTCTACCATAAGTAGCTATGAGCAGCCAATCAATAGAAGGAGTGCTTCTTTGGGGGTGTAGCCTGCTCCCAATATAATGGGCACATAAGAGGGACTCACACTCTCACTTCCACTGGGGACCCGGAACTCTACAATTGTAAGATAATAAACTTCTATTTATATATACATATACATATATTTGTTTCACTGGTTTTACGTCTCTAGAACACCTGGACTAAGATATGAGGTACTGAGATGAGTTTTCTAAATTGGTTCTTAAGTCTGACTAATTTTCAAGGCATTGATATAGGGTGGAGGGGCCTGCCTGACATCTACTTTATAGGAATCGATCTTGGGCTGATTTTTTTTTTTTTAGGTTTTTATTGTGAATTTTATGTTAATTTACATGGGAGAACATCAGCTTTACATTCATACTATCTTATTTTGTTTCATTTCAGTAATTACAATCCTCTGCATGCATCATCAAACAACCAAAGGGTACACCCCACAAGTCTGCCCCCCAGCCATCAGCACACAGCCCCTCTCCCTCCCTGAGTCTGTAGTCCCCAACTGCTCCATCTCTCCACGTCATTGTCTCTGCCTCCATTTCTGGTGTCACTGCTTCTCTGGGTAGGGTCCCACTCTCCACTCTTCTCACTTGATGGTCCCAGGGACCTCTGCTCCTGGATTGCAAAATCAACCACTCTCCCTCCTTTTGTTGCAAAACATCCACCTTTACATTTCTGATCCTCACTGTCAGTCCTGATAACAATTATTCACCATTGTACCACAAGCATCCTATACCCACCTCTTTTCATCAGCCCAGTCCCAACAGATTGGAAACCACTCAGTGGAAACTCTACCTTCCCCCAGCCCCTCTGGAACTAGGCTCCCTCTTGAAAGCTTATAAGACAGTGACTTCTTGCCTTTGTAGCCAACCCCCCCACCCCATTTTGGGTAGCCAAAGTCTATGTTTCACCACTCATCTGTCAGTTTGTCATACTGTGGTGGCTTGTGAGTTGCTGTGATTCTGAAAGCTATGCTACCAGGATTTTAAATACCAGTGGAATCACCCATGGTGGACAAGTTTCAGATGAGCTTCCTGACGAAGACAGACTAGGAAGAAGGAATGATGAACTATTTTAGAATATTTAGTCACTGAAAACCTTATGAATAACAGAGAAACACTGTCAGATATAGTGCCAGAAAATGAGCCCCTCTGGTTGGAAGTCACTCAAAATGTGACTGGGGAAGAGCTGCCTCCTCAAAGAAGAGTTGACCGTGATAACACAAATGGAGTAAAACCTGTGAGATAAAAGCCCACGGCACCTTCATTTGTTCATGGGGCACAACTCAAAATAAAGAGAAACAGCTGTAAACATCCATTGAAAATTGGAACATGGAATGTACAAAGTATGAATCTAGGAAAATTGGAACTTGTCAAAAATGAAATGGAACTCATACACATGGGTAGCTTAGGTATTGTTGTTGTTGTTGCTGTTATGTGCTGTGGAGTTGGTTCCAACTCATAGCGACCCCGTATAGGGTTTCCGAGGCTGTAAATCTTTACAGGAGCAGAACGCATCACTTTTATCCCGAGAAACAGCTGGTAGTTTCAAATTGCTGACCTTCGGTTCACAACACAATTCGTAACCACTACACTACCAGAGCTCTTATCTTAGGCATTAGTGAGCTGAAATGGACTGGTATTGGCCTTTTTGAATCTGATGACCACATGGTTTACTATGCCGGAAATGACAAATTGAAGAGGAATGGTGTTGCATTCATTGTCAAAAAGAACATATCCAGATCATTCATGAGGTACAACGCTGTCTGTGATAGAATAATATCCATGCACCTACAGGGAAGCCCAGTTAATACCACTATTATTCAAATTTATGCAACAACCACTAAAACCAGTGAGGATGAAAGAGAAGAATTCTACCAACTTTTTCAATCTGAAATTGATCAAATAAGCAATCAAGATGTATTGATCATTACTGGTGGTTGGAGTGCAAAGGTTGGGAGCAAAGAGGAAGGATCAGTAGTTGGAAAATATGGCCTTGGTGATAGAAATGATGCTGGAGAACCCATGATAGAATTCTGCAAAACCAGTGATTTGTTCATTTCAAATACCTTCTTTAGACAGCATGACAGACGACTATACACAT
>NW_006408630.1:8243833-8254823 GCF_000296735.1 Chrysochloris asiatica
TCAGAAAACCAAAAAAGAAAGAACACACTCAACATTTCTCAAGCTGGGGTAACTGAAGAAAAAATTCAAACCTCAACTTTTTTTTTTATTGAAAGATTCATTGGGCAAATTATTGAATGATGCAGAAAGCATCAAGAGAAGATGGAGGGAATACACAGAGCCACTATACCAAAATGAAATGGTAATGTTCAACAGTTTCAAGAGGTAGCATATGATCAAGAGCCAATGATCCTGAAGGAGGAAGTCCAAGGTGCATTGAAAGAAATGGCAAAGATCAAGACACCAGGAACTGATGGGAATAAAAATCGAAATCTTTCAAGAAAGTGAGGTGGCACAGGAAGCACTCACTCATCTCTGCCATGAAATTTGGAAGACAACTATCTGGCTGACTGATTGGAAGAGATCCGTATTTGAGCCCATTCCAAAGAGAGGTTACCCAACGGAATGCAGAAAATATCGGACAATCTCTTTGATATCCCATGCGAATATAGTTTTGCTAAAGGTAACACAGAAATGGCTACAATCATACATTGACAGAGAACTCCAGAGGTACAAGCCAGATTCAGAAGAGGCCGTGGAATGAGGGATATCATTGCTGATGTCCGATGGATCCTGGCTGAAAGCAGAGAATATCAGAAAGATGTTTACCTGTGCTTTATTGACTACGGAAAGGCTTTTGATTGTGTGGATCATGACAAGCTATGGACAACATGCGAAGTATGAGTATTCTGGAACACTTAATTGTGCTCATGAGGAATCTGTACCTGGACCAAGAAGCAGTTGTTCAAACAGAATAGGGGAATACTGAATGGTTTAAAATTAAGAAACGTGTGTGACGAGGTTGTATTCTTTCACCATAATTATTCAACCTGTATGCTGAGCAAGTAATCCGAGAAGCTGGGTTCTATGAAGAAAAATGTGGCATCAGGATTGGAGGAAGACTCATTAACAACCTGCGATATGCAGATGATACAACCTTGCTTGCTGAAACTGAAGAAGACTTAAAACATTTACTGATGAAGATCAAAGAGCACAGCCTTCGGTATGGATTACATCTTAATGTAAGGAAAACAAAAATCCTCACCACTGGACCAATAAACAACATTCTTATCAATGGAGAAAAGATTGAAGTTGTCAAGGACTTCATTCTTCTTGAATCAACTACCAACAGTCATGGAAGCAGCAGTCAAGAAATCCAACGACATATTGCATTAGGCAAATCTGTTGCACAAGACCTTTTTAAAGTTTTGAAGACCAAAGATGTCATTGAGGACTAAGATATGCCTGACCCAAGCCACGGTATTTTCAATAACCTCATAAGCATGCAAAGACCATAGAAGAATTGTAGCTTTTGAGTTATGGTGTTGGAGGAGAATATTGAAGGTGCCATGGGCTGCCATAAGAACCGAGCAATCTGTGTTGGAAGAAGGGCAGCCAAAGTGCTCATTAGAGGCCAAGACGGCCAAACTTTGTCTCTCAGACTTCAGACATATTGTCAGGAGGGGCCATTCACTGGAGAAGGATATCATGTTTGGTAAGGTGGAGAGTCAGAGAAAAAGAGGAAGCCCCCCAACAAGATGAATTGGCCAAGTGGCTGTAGCATGGCAACAGTAGTGAGCGTTGGCCCAGGTCCGGGCAGTGTTCGTTCTGCTGTGTATAAGGCCACTATGGGCCAGTACCGACCCAATGGCACTTAACAACAACAATGTCTAAGTTGCCCATCCCTGCCAACCCTATGTACTGAAGGGGTGGGAATGATCCTCGTTTTAAAGATTAGTTCCCTCTTTTGAGCTACCACATCCAGAAATATAGGTCAAGTTCATCAAACTATAGTGCATTACTCATTTTTTTCCCTCTTTTTTCTTCTTCTAGTGGAGTTCTGATCATCTAGCCATTGAAGCCAGGTTAAGTGGGTATTATCTGCAAGTATGGGTGTTCTTGTGCATCTCCCTTCATGTCATTTCAGCTGGACACTTCACTCTCCACTCGAGTCATCTGTGGCCATGTCACTGTCTCTGGGCCCAGGAGTGACTGGGTCTTGCCATATTACTGACCAACTAGGTCTCAACCCTGGTTCACAGGCATCTATTGAATGAGGAGTGCTTAGCTCACAACTTCATTGTTGTTTTTCCCCCACTTCCCCTTATCAGTGACCAGTGTGGTCACCAGCCAGACTACCTGCCTGCTTGTGTATTCCCCTTGAGTCTTTGAAGGGGGTTTTCTCTGAGGGTACCCGACCACTTGCCTTGATGGCTTCCCGGCAAACAGCTTGCTTGTTCTTGTAGTAATCAGACTGCTGTTATAGTTTTTTAAAATTTTTTCCTGCTGGTCTTTCTTTCATGAAGTATCTTCTGTTCTTCTAGCTACTCCAGGCTGGTCTATTTGTCCTTTCAAGTGGAAATTTCCCACCTCAGAAGATTCTGGATGAGGATCAGGATTCTACCTATGGTCTTATGCAATGCAAAGGCTGCACAAGAAGCCTGTTTCACTAGGCAAGTTCTAGCCCTCTTTTAGGTATTCCAATTAGTTATAGGCTGAAGATGGACTTAAAAGCTTTCTATTGTGATGTTTCTGGCTATTCCTTTCTCTCCCCCTCAAGTATCTATTTTACAATGGTAGGCAAGGTAAACCAAGATTCAAAAGACAGCCAAGCAACTTAACATTATTTCCCCTCTCTTACCCATTCCAACCATGCCTCAATCCCTGTATCCCAGAGCCCTGTTGTTCCAAGGTTGTGCATACATCATTATGTACCTCTGTCCCAGACCCACTTAGTCCATGAAAACCTGCCTAACTCTTTTCCCATCAGCCTTGTTCTTCCATTCCCTTCCCCCTTCTTGTGTATCTTCCCATCCCCAGCACCCAAGCTATCCTGTGTCTATTCCTTACCTTACCCTGTGCTCCATCTTTCCCTCCTTCCCCTCACCTCATCCCATACATCCCAGTGATCAACAAATATGTATATATATATATATATAAATTTTCCCCCCATTTTAGTGTGGGTTCTTTTTCTTAATCTTTTACAATAATGGTCCTATGCAGAATTTCTACTTTTGTGACTAACTAATTTCACTCAGTATAATGTCCTCAAGGTTCATCCATGTTATGTGGTGGCTTGCAGCTTCCTTGTTATTCTTCAAGGTAGCATAATATTCCATTGTGTGTATGTACCACAGTTTGTTTATCCATTCTTCAGTTGGTGGGCACTTAGGCTGTCTCCATCTTTTTTCTATTGTAAATAGTGCTACTATGAACATTGATGTGCATAAATCTACTTGTGTTATGGCTCACATTCCTTGTGGGTAAATACTAAGTAGAGGAATTGCTATATCATAAGGTATTTCTATTTCCAACCTTCTGAGAAAGTGCCATATTACTTTCCAGAGTTGTTGGACCATTTTGCAATCCTTGGACTGATTTTGAGTTTGGTCTGTTTTTCCTCTTGTGGAGTTAGAGGAAGTCAGATACGATTCTCACTTGGTTTAAGCAGTTGGTGTTGTGAGCAGGAGTCATTGCAATGGCTCCAGACCTATGAAATTATGAGGTTTTATAAGAGAAAGAACTAAGGGACATGGTATAAAATGCTTAAACAGAGAGTAGAACAGCAACATCTGGAGTTGCCTGGATTCAACTACATGCTAATTAAAAAGAGTGGCTGATACTGGGCTTAGACCTACTGGAATCCACCCTGCCAAAGGCCCAAGGCCATATGTGTATGAATGGGGTTAATCCAAGGTAGAGGAAAAGATTGAATTTGAGTGTTTTAAAAGGTTTATATGTTTGCCTGCCTTATTGGTTTGTCCTGCCTATTTTTGTAAAATAGACATACATGTGTGATAGAAACTAATATTGATATTTATAATTACAGAGAGCTTGTAAGCCTGCATTCAGCTTATACTTGATTGGATTTGTTAAAAGGGGAGTTCGAATTTGCCTGGAAAAAATAAGCTTTTTCTTGAAGCTTTTGTAGAGTATAGAGCTTTAGGTGGAATCCTGAGCCCCACTCAGAACCTTCAGAAGTAGATTTAAAAAGACTTGCAGACTTACCCAGAACTGCTGAGAACAGGAGATTCAAGCAGAGAAAAAAAAAGCTGATAGATATTTTGAGTTTCAGAGGCATCAAGGCAAAGCAAATTGGCCCATCAGAGTTCTAGGACTGAAACTTACAGGGAGCCGGAGCTGTATGATGGCTGGTGACCACCTGGATCTACTTGTGAGTGGAACTGGGGGATATGAAGACATGGACTGAATTTGGACATGTTCTATTGTCACACATGTTGACCTTGAGATGGGAGGAATGGGAAGGCTGTCTGGTTTGAAGTTCAGGGAGTTGTGTGAACTCCTAAGCCCATGGAGGTTAGGGCTGAGAGTGAAGAAGCAGCTGGTCTGAAGTGCAGGGAGGTGTGTGTGAACTCCCAAACTTGCAACTGGTACCCATTTGACTTAGCTTGTGTGGCTAGGGTTGAGCTGACCAGAAGTTGACCAGATGAAGATACAGATATTTGATGCTCTTGTTGTTGTTGTTATGTGCCATCGAGTCGGTTCCGACCCATAGCGACCCTGTACAGGGTTTCCGAGGGTGTAAATCTTTACGGGAGTAGAAAGCCTCATCTTTCTCCCGCGGAGCAGCTGGTAGTTTCGAACCGCTGACCTTAAGGTTCGCAGCTGCTACAATTTGTTGGACTGGACTTTTGCTCATGAATGCAGTTGCTCAAAATGGAATGGAAGATTCTTCATATTAAAGATCATGCTCTTCTCCTCAGTGTACTGGATTGGTGTTGTTTGTTGTGTGCCATTGAGTTGGTTCCAACCCACAGTTACCCTCTATAGGGTTTCCAAAGAATCGCTGGTGAGCTTGTACTGCCAACCTTTATGTTCAAACCAACTGTGTAGTCTAGCACATTAACCTGCAGTGCCACACCACACAATTTAGACATTAGCTATAAAAAATGGGGTCCTATGAAGGCAGGAGTCCTGGTGTGGCACTGTGGGTTAATGCAAAATCTGTTTGAGTTGGTTCAAGCTCACCAGCTGCTCCTTGGAAACCCTATACAGGGTAGCTATGGGTCAGAACCAACTCCCTGGCACTTACCAATAACAACAACATAAAGGCATGAAGTGGCTAACTTACAAGCATTCATGGGTATGCTTAGTTTTATAATAAGGGGTCAAGGCAGAATCCCCACTAACTAGTTTGCCTCTTTTCCAGATGAGTCTTAATGACAGGGGGTGGGGGATGATGCTGATAGGATTTTAGAATTTCAATTATGAGTAATTGTTAGTAGGATTCATTGTGATTGGCAAAACTGTAATTATAGAAGGATGTAACTAAAAGGATGGAATAGTTATCTTTCATTTCAGTAACAGACGATCCCAGGACAAACATTAAGGAAAAGTATGAGTGGAGCTTGGGATCCCTGCCTGGAAAAGCGGTGACAGCCAGTGTGGTGGCAAGGAAAGACAGAGTAGCTATGGACTCTACACCCATGGACTGAATAAGGCTCTGTACCTACAGGCAGGAGGCTGGCTTACAGAATATGTTCTTTGGACTTTTGCATCAATATATATTTTTTTGCTTTGTTTTGCAGTATGCATCAAATACTTTTGTTGATTTGTGACATTTAAGTTGAAAACGGGGACAGTGTTATCAGTTGTACATGTTATATCATATGTTGTACATGTTATCAGTTTAGTTATATCATATTAGGTGGAAATATGACTTTATAATTTTCTTTATTTTAGATTATACATATAGTTTAGAGGTGTTAAGTTGACAAGGGTGGAATGCAATGGTTAGGGTTTTGTGTCAACTCAACTATGCTAGGATTTCCAGAGGTTCAGCAGTTGGCATGTGTTTATTCCCATGGTGATGAAGCCTAATAAAAGCATAGTTACTTCCATGATGAGCAGCTATGAGCAGTCAATAATTGAAGGGATGCCTCCTTGGGGATGTGGCCTGCTCCCAATAAAAACAGATTTGATGCATTAAACACTAATGACTGAAGATCAGAGAGTTGTTGGATCATACCAAGAACATCATACAGGAAGAAAACAAAAAGTCATTAAGAAGAAGGAAGGAAAAAACCAAACTGGATGTTAGAAGAGACTCTGAAACTTGCTCCCCAGCATAAAGATGCAAACACAAATGAAAGAAATGAGAGGCAAAACAATTGTACAGAGAATTCAAAGGGCAACTCGAGAAGACAGAGTCAAATGTGATAATGAAATGTGCAATGCCCTGGAGTTAGCAAGTCAAAAGGGAAGAAAATGCTCAGCATTTCTGAAGCTAAAAGAACAGAAGAAAAAAATCAAGCCTCGACTTGAATTACAGAAGGATTCTATAGGCAAGCATTGAATGATGCAGAAAATATCCAAATAAGATGGAAGGAATACACAGAGTCATTGTACCATAAAGAAATGGCTGATGTACAATCATTTCAAGAGATAGCATATGACCAAGTGCTAATGGTACTGAAGGAAGAAGTCAAAGGTGTCCTGAAGGCACTGATTAAAAAAAACAAGTCTCCAGTAATTGATGGGATACACACTGAAATCTTCCAACATACTGATGCAGCACTGGAGGCATTCAGTTATCTATGCCAAGAAATTTAGAAGATAGCTATCTGGCCGACTGATTGAAAGCGATCCAAATTTTTGCCCATTCCAAAGAGAGATAAACCAACGGAATGTGGAAATCATCAGATTCCATGGCACTTAACAATAGTTTCTGTTAAGTACCATCGAGTTATTTTGACTCATAGGGACCCTATGTATGGTTTCCAAGGCTATAAATTTGGGGGGAAGCAGAATACCTCATCCTTCTCCCACCAGAGTGGCTGATGGACTCAAATGCCCAACCCTATGGTTTGCAGTCCTTATCCAACAGAGCCACTATGATCCATATATGTGTATGTGTATAGATAGATCGAGAGAGAGAGAGAGAGAGAGAGAATGAATGAGTGAATCCTAGTGTGGCACTGTGCGTTAATGTACTGAACTGCAAAGTCTCTTTGAACTGCAAGATTGATGGTTCAAGCTCACCAGTTGCTCCTCGGAAACCCTATACAAGATTGTTATGGGTCAGAACCAACTTGACAACTCTTAACAACAACAGCATCTGGACTCCTGGTGTGGGCTTGAAGGATCAGGACTGCAAACTACAAAGCTGTCAGTTCAAACCCACCAGCTTCTCCTCAGAAACCCACTTCAGGGTGGCTATGGATCAGAACCAACTTGATGGCACTTAACAACAACAACAATAAATATATATGAGACCATGATGGACTGTGTATGAATCACAAGATCTGCAGTTCAAGCCTGCAATCCACTTCACAGAAGAAAAATGAGGCTTTCTGCTCCCACAAAGATGTAAAGCCTTGAAAACTCTATATAAGGTTGCTATGATTCGGAAAGCACTGAACAGCACTGAACAAAACAAGAAAAGAGAGAGAGACAGTGAATCCTGGTGTCATGCTGTAGGATAAGCACTGGACTGCAAGGTCGACGTTTCAAGCCCACAAATCACTCCTATAAAATGGTTACATGGATCAGAACTGACTCTACCTACCTGACTCTACTTAACAACAACAACAAAACACTGAGTACTGTGTACGATAAGCACTGGACTGTGAACCACAAGGTCCAAGGTTCCAGGACACCAGTCACTCCATAGGAGAAAGATGAGGCTTTCTGTTCCTGCAAAAATTTAATAAAGCCTTGGAAAACCTATGTTGGATTGCTATGAGTCAGAACCGAGCCAACGGCACATAACAACAACAGCAAACATTGCTGAAGTCTAAGAAATTAAAATCCAGAGTAAAAAGAGAAGCTGTTATTACCAAGGTACGAGGGAAGCAAAGTAGAAGGTTATAGTTAAATACCTAATACGATGGAGAAATGTAGGCATGTATTTTGTTGAGAAAAATACTACTACAGCCTATTCATCTATATACATATAAACCAAATGTAAAATTAATTCTCGATTTATTCTCAGAATTGTCATTCCTTTTTACAATCTATCAATGTTTGAAGACGTTTAAATGACACCTTTTTGTTGGTAAGTGTCTTTCAGTCGGTTCCAACTCATAGGAACCCTGTATAGGGTTTCTGAGGAGTGGCTGGTGAGTTTGAACTGTCAACCTTGTGATTCAAACTGACCTTGCAGCCGAGTGCTTATCCTACAGTGCCACCAGGACTCATTTTTGGTAGAAAATAGGTGTCTTTCCCCCCCCCCCCTTTTTGGTAGAAAACAAAAAAATTACACCTATTTTCTACCAAAAAGGAACCCTGGTGATGTAAAAGTTAAGCACTCGACAGCAAACTGAAAGCTTGAGCCCACTCACCAGTTCTGCCAAAGAAAGGTCAAGCAATCTACTCCCACAGAGGCTGCAGCCTAGAAAACCCAATAAGGCCATTCTACTGAAAGCGTTTGTTGTTAAGTGCCGTCGAGTCAGTTCCGACCCATAGCGACCCTGTATAGGGTTTCCAAGGAGCAACTGGTGAGCTTGAACCACCGACTGTGCAGCTCAAACAACTTTGCAGTACAGCACATAAGCTCACAGCACCACAAAATACTTATAAAGATCAAAGACTTCAATATAGATTGTACCTCAATGTAAAGAAAATAAAAATCCTCACAACTGTACCAATAAATAACATCAGGATACATGGAGAAAAGATGGCAGTTGTCAAAGACTTCCTTTTTCTTGGTTCGCTATCAACATTCATGGAAGCAATAGTCAAGAAATCAAATGGCATACTGTATTTGTTGTGTGCCTTAGAGTCAATTCCAGTTTATAGTCCCTGTATAAGTTTTCCAAGGAGTGGCTGCTGGGCTTGAACTTCCAACTCTGCGGCTAAAAGTGACCTTGCAGTCCAGTGTGTTAACCCACAATGCTGCACCAGGACTCCTGACATTGTATTAGACCTCTTTAAAGGAGCTCTGGTAACGTAGCGGTTACAAATCAGGTTGTGAACCTTAAGGTCAGCAGTTTGAAACAACCAGCTGTTCCATAGGAGAAAGATGAAGCTTTCTGCTCCTGTAAAGATTTACAGCTTCGTAAACCCTGTACAGGGTCACTGTGAGTTGGAACCCACTCCATGGCACATAACTACCACCACCAAAGTGTTCAGAGCAAAAATGTCAGTTTGAGGACTAAAGTGTGCCTGACTTAAGCTATGGTATTTTCAGTTGTCTCATATGCATGTGAAAGTTGGACAATGAATAAGGAAGACCATAGAAGAATTGATGCATTTGAGTTATGGTGCTGGAAAAGAATATAGAAATTACCATGGACTGCCCCAGAACTAACTCTATGTTGGAAGAGTTAAAGCCCGAATTTTCCTTAGAGGCAAAGATAGCAAGAGTTTGCCTCTGATACTTCAGACATACAATCAGGAGGGACTAGACCCTGGAAATAGACATTATGTTTGGTAAAGTAGAAAGTCAGAGAAAAAAAAGAAGCACCAACAAGATGGATTGATAAAGTGGCAGCAGCAATGGGCTCAAATGTAACAATTGTGAGAATGGCACAAGACTGGGCAGTGTTTCATTCTGTTGTGCCTCAGGTCGCTGTAAGTCAGAGCAAATTTGACAGCACTTAACAACAACAACTCTGGCACATGAGGTCAGTATGTGTCAGAATCAACTGCTCAGTATCTAATAACAACAGCAACAACAAATTCTACCCCAAATTCTAAATGCTCTGAGACTAAAATTTCATTGAGTCATGAAAAATTTTCATTTGCCTAAAAAAGTTTTTCCTTTTAGTCATGACCTTTGCATGCTTTTCAATGAGCAGATATTTTAATCCTTTTATTAAAAATGTAAATGATAGCAAAGATCAAAAATGTAGAGGACAATAAATGCTGGCAGGGATGTGGAGAAGACTGGGACACTCCTGCATTGCTGGTGGGACTGCAAAATGGGCCAACCTCTCTGGAAAGAAATATGGCATTTCCTCAGAAGGTTGAAAATAGAAATACCTTATGATCCAGCAATTCCTCTACTTGGTATTTATCCACAAGAAAAACAAGCCACAACACAAGAAGGTACATGCACACCAATGTTCATAGCAGCACTATTTACAATAGCAAAAAGATGGAGGCAGCCAAAGTGCCCATCAACTGAAGAATGGATAAACAAACTGTGATACATACACACAATGGAATATCATGCTACCTTGAAGAATAACAAGGAAGCTGCAAACCACCAATTTAACATGGATGAACCTTGAGGGCATTATGTTGAGTGAAATTAGTCAGTCACAAAAATGGAAATACTGCATAGGACCACTACTGTAAAAGACTAAAAAAAAGAACCCATACTAAAGGGGGGTGGGGTGCATCCTTTGTTGATTGCTGGGATGTTGGGGGTGGGGGAGAGGAGGGAGGGGAAGGTGGAGCACAGGGCAGGGATTAGACACAAGGATACTTTGGGTGCTGGGGAGGGGGACAATATACAAGAAAGGAGAAGAATGGAAGAACAAAGTGAATGGGAGAACAATTAGGCAGGTTTGCATGAGTTAAGTGGGACAGAGGTAAATAATGATGTATGCACAATCTTGGATCAACAGGGCTCTGGGTTACAGAGATTGAGACAAGGTTGGAATGGGGAAAAGGGAGGAATAATGTTAAGATTCTTGGCTGTCTTTTGAATCTTGGTTTTCCTTGCATTATATCATAAAATAGACACTGGAAGGGGGGAAAAATCACCATAGAAAGCTTGTAAGTCCGTCTTCTGCCTATAACTTGTTGGAATACCTAAAATGGGGCTACAACGTGCCCAGTGAAGGAGGCTTCCTGCAGAGCCTCTGTAATACATAAGACTTTATGTGGAAGCCTGAACCACACCCAGATCACCAGAGATGGGAAATTTCCACTTGAAAGGAAGAGCAGACCAGCCTGGAGTGGCTAGAAGAACAGAAGATACTTCTTGAAAGAAAGACCTACAGGAAAAATATAAAACAACATAGGCAGACCAACTGTTACT
>NW_006408630.1:8259343-8276570 GCF_000296735.1 Chrysochloris asiatica
GCGGAGCGGCTGGTAGTTTCGAACCGCTGACCTTAAGGTTCGCAGCCCGATTCGTAACCACTACGCTACCAGAGCTCCTTCCAATTGGTATATAGCTATCTTTATTTTAGTGGAAGATGATTATTATCAAACTAATTTTTTTTTTTTTTGGTGGCAAATATGGGCCAGCTTTCAGACACTTTTATTGGATTGTAAAATGAAATCAATAGTTTAAAAAACTGTCAAGTTCTTGACTGCTGCTTCCATGAAAATTGATTGTGGATCCAAGTAAATTACAGTCTTTGACTTTAATCTTTCCTCCATTTACCATAATGTTATTTATTGGTTCAGTGGTGAGGATTTTCGTTTTCTTTACATTGAGGTGCAATCCATACCGAAGGCTGTGGTTTTTGATCTTCATCAGTAAATATTTCAAGTCCTCTTTCCTTCTAGCAAGCAAGATTGTATCATCTGCATATTGCAGATTGTCAAACTAATTTTTAAGTTAAAAATTTAAATAAATGTTAATATTTATCATATGCTTACCCTGTGTAATGAGCATTCTGTGTCTATTTTATTTAAAAAAAATAAGTTACGTATTCACACACTATAATTTAAAGGTTAAAAAGAATATACAGAGAGAAGTTTCCTGGTCATCTAGTCCACCTAATTTCCAGCTTTGGAGGAAATCAATGCTGCAGTTTTCTTGGATGTTCTTAAGCATTTCTGTAGGTACACAAGCAAATATGTACATGTATTATACACTCCTTACTTTTTCACATTGTTCTATTCTTTGCTTCTTTTGATTAACAGTATGTTTTGGCAAACGTTCTACATCATAAATGCTTGCTCATTCTTTCTTATGGAATATTATTTGATTGCATGAGTACAGCAAAGTAGTCCCTTATAGATAGTTACATTATTTCCATTCTTTTTCTACTATCACAGTGCTGTAATTATCTATATGCAGCTTAATTTACTCATCTGTAAATAATAGTAAAAGATAAGCAAATGTGTTCTACAAGTCCATCTGTACAAGAAGTTCTAACAAGAGAGATTGCTGATTAAAAGGTATGTATGTGCATTTGTCATTCTGATAGCTATTGCCCAGTCTTTTTATATGACTATTATTAGGAGTCCTTGAGTTGTGCAAGTGATTAAAAGCTGGGCTACTGACTGAAATATTGTTGGTTTCAGCCCACCCAGAGGGACCTGGAAAGAAAGACTGCCACTGGCAATCTATTCCCAAAAGGTCACAATTTACAAAAACACTGTGGAGCACAGATCTACTCTGACAAACATGTGGTGACCTTGTATCAACTCCAAGGCACCTGTTTTTGTTTGTTTTTAGGCAATAAAATTTGATGAGGGTATCGGTTTCCACTGTATTTTCACAAACTATGTATTACTAAACTTTCTGATCTTTGCCAACCAAATGGGAAGAAAATACTAAGTGTTATAAATGGAGTTTCTCACTAATCCCTATTGTTGTTGTTAAGTGCCGTTGAGTTAGTCCCAACTCATAGCAACCCTGTATAGGATTCCTAAGGAGCAGCTGGTGAGTTGTTACTATTAGTATCACCATTTTGTATATGAGGAAATTAAGGCTTATTGAAGTTAGATAATTTACTCAAAGTCACTGCAATAAACAGTAGAAAAGCCAAGATGAGCTTCAGTGTCTGCTTCCTAAACAAAACACCTAATCATTTTGCCATGCTGTCTTTTCATTAAGAAGCACAAATAGCTTTAAAACTTAAACTGTATTTCCTACTTTTTTGAGTGCAACTCAAAAAATAAATCATTTCAAAAGGTACACCAGAATTTTTGCAGTACCTTAATGTCATCATTATTAATGTAATTGTCACTGAGTAATAGATGTATGTCCCAGTTTAAAAGTAGCCATTATAGTAGAGAGACACAAAGTGAATGAGTTTTAATAAGCTCCTGACATCACCAGTTTCTAAAAGTTCTCTACCATCCCCAGAAACTTCAGTCCTCATAATCCACACCAGTTAGCCCAGTTAGTAGATGGATGATTTTATACTAATTTAGACAAAACTTCATTAAGCCTAAAATGCTGATGTCAGAATAATAGTATGTTTGAAATCCAGAAGAGGGCTGCAATAGCACTTTTCTTCTCCATAGTTCAAAGTGATTTGCAAATATTTAAGTTTAATCTTTACACTGGTTGATGGAGTAAATAAATCTTTAACCATGTGAATATTCCCTGCCACCTTTCACATTATTGGGGAGAATGTGCGTGGGGTGGAAGAACTAACTATGTAAGAATCAAGTGTTCACATCTCAAGCTACAATTTGAAGACATTATACATGTACTTACTGGGTGTGGGCTTTCAGTAAGTTACAGGTTTGACTTGTTTGCAGCTCTCAGTGGCATGCTTGAGGTTTCTGCCACTTCCTAGGAGGTTTCACAAAGAGAAAACACTGTTTAGTTTAACCTAAGATCACACCCATTAAATTCTGCCTATGAATCTTCTGGGTGGCCTTTCATGCCAATGGAGAAAAGACAGAGCATCCAATAAACAGTGTTAGGACAAATGGGAACCATCTGGAAAAAAATAAAGTTGGAATTTATAACTCACACCTTGTACTCAAATGAATTGCAGATGGATTAAAGACTTAAATATAAAAAATGTGATTAAAAAGATAATCTCAGATTGGGGGAGGGTCTTAAAAGTATGCCATAATACTTGGACTAAATGAGAAAATATGGCTGGTGGGGAAAGGAAGAGGGCTGGACATAGGAAACACCAGGAAGAAGTAGAATAAGTGAAGTTACATTGAAGGGATTGCAATAATTGAGATGAAATGAAGTATGTATGATTTGTTGAATGTAAAATTGATGATATGCTATATAAACCTTTTCCTAATTCACAAGTTAAAGTTTCAATAAATAAATAACAGATAAATAAGTCTTCTAATTTTAAAAATATTCCACATAGAAAAGTCCATAAATAAATTCAAAATATGTGGTAAACTGGGAGAATTTTATTCCAACTCATATCATAAAGTATTAATTTTCCTAATATCTAAAGATCTTCTACAAATAAATAAGAAAAAGACCAGCAATCCAATAGAAAAGGAAGCAAGGTATATGACTTGACAGTTTTCAGACTTGTGAATACAAATGGCTCTTAAACTGATATTCAAATTCCTTCATACAACACTAAATTCAAACTGAAACATAAGATTAGAATTAAACACTATGGTCTTTAAAATTCCAAAGTAAGTAATACCCACTGTTGGCTAGGCTATGAAGAACTAGTGAACTGACAGTTTTCAGACGTATAAATACAAATGGCTCTTAAACTGGTGCTTAAATTCCCTCACACAACAATAAATTCAAACTGTAACATAAAATTAAAATTAAACACTATGATCTTTAAAATTCTAAAGTAAGTAATACCCTCTGTTGGCTAGGCTATGAAGAACTAGTGATTAATTTAACAATATTTATCAAAGTACAAATACTTATATCCTTTGACCCATCAATTTGACTTCTAGGGGACTGTAGTTTTAAATAAGATGATCCAGAAAGGACTTGTTGAAAAAACAAAACTTGAAGGGGGTGAGGGCATGAACCATGCTAATACCAGGGGGAGAACAGTCCATACAGAACTCCATGTGCTAAGTGCTGAGTTGGAAGAATGCCTGACAAGTTCTAGAAATAACAAGAAGGCTCAGTATGACTGGAGCAGAATAAGTTAGAGGCAAAAATATTGGGAGATATGCCAGAGGTGTATTGGCAAAGCAGGACACGTAGGATCTTATAAGTCATCTTAAGTACTTTGACTTTTGCTCTAAGGAAATGGAAGAAATCACTGGAATATTTTGAGCAGAGAAGTGACCTAATCTGGCCTATATTTTCAAACCATCACTCTGACTACTGTGATATCAAATGAGTGGGTCAGAGAGTTAGAGACTACAGTGATAATCCAGGCAAGAGATGGGGAGGAATGAATCTGGATGATTGATGACAATAGTGGTGGTAATACATTACAAGATTGTGACTATATTTTGAAGGTAATGCCACCTGGATGTGCTGAAAACTTGGATATGGGATGGAGAGAAAGAGTCTAGAATGACTCTAAGATTTTGGAATGAATAACTGAAAAGAGGGGATTGCCATATTTCGAAGGAAGCCCAGTATTAAATTGTGGACATGATCAATTTGAGATACTTGTTAGACATTCAAATGGATATATCAAATAAAATTGGCTATGTGAATTCAGATTTCTCAGGAGAAATGCAGATGGATGGTATAAATTAGGAATTCTGCATGTATAAATGATAAAAAAAAAAAAAACTGGATGAAATCACCAGTGGAATTAGTATACATAAAGTGAGGAGTTCCTGGGTGAAGAGAATGGATAAGCAGTCAACTACTAACTGAAAGCTTGATGGTTCAGACCCGTCCAGAGGCACCTTGTGCAATAGGCTTGGCAATCTGCTTCTGAAAGGACACAGCATTTTTTTCTAATTCATTTGTTGATATTTAATTTTTATTGTTATTTGGGTAAAAATGTATAGAGCAAATTAGCTTTCCATTCAATAATTTATACCCAACTCGTTTTGTAAGGTTGATTGTAATCCCCACAATGTAACAACGCTCCTCCCACTTCCTCCCTATGTTTCTTGCTTTCATTCCTCCTTCTTTCCCAATTATCCATATTTCCAGAATCTATATTTTCTCATTTAGTCCAGGTAGTATGTCATTTCCATTCCCCTTTCCTATCTCTTTCTGCTTTCTCTTATCCCTGAGCAAAGGCTTGTGATCTTATATGGCTGATTTATCTAAGGAGTGGGTACCTCCCTTGTAGACCTGCTTATCATTTGAATGAAAGTTGAGCCAGGATCTGAGCTCAGTTCCAGGCTTGAAATGTATCTAAGGCTCATAGTCGGGGATTTCTCCAGTCTCTAATCATACAAGTAAGCATTTTTCTCCACTTCTATCCAGGATGTCCTATTGTGCTCCCTTTCAGAGTGATTAGCAGTGACCATTTAGTTCTTTTGGTCTCAGGGTCATAGAGGCTGGGGTTCACATGTTCCATTAGTCCTTTGGAGTGATTGTTTGCATGCATCTTTGATTTTCTTTACTTTTCTTCACTCCATATGGGGAGAGACAAATAATTGTACCTTAGATGGCCTCTCACAAGCTTTTAAGATCCAAGTAGATAATAACCAAAGTAGGATGTCGAATAATGTTTTTGTGGACTATGTCAGTTGACCTTGGTGTCCCCTGATACTATGGTCATGAGCAGATAATACCCACTTGACTTGGCTTCAATAACTAGATGATTAGAGCTCAACCAGAAGAAGAAAGAAGAGGGGAAAAAAAGTGTAATCTGATACAATTTGATGAACTTGACCTACACCTATGAATGCAGAGTAGACAGGGATGGGCTACCTGGACATTGGCTACCCAAAATGGTGGTGGTGGTGGTGAGGGGCTACAAAGGCAAGAAGTGACTGGCCTACAAGCTTTCAAAAGGGAAGCTTGATTCATAGGGCATGGAGGAAGGTAGAATCTCCACTGAGTAGTATACAATCTGTCTAGGTGGGGCTGATGAAATGAAATCCGGATGGATCTCTTGTGATACAATAGTGAATAATTGTTATCTGGACTGCTTGTAAGGGTTGGAATTGTAAAGGTAGACAGTTTTTAGCAAGGAAGGGAATGATTAACTTTTCAGCCTAAGAGCAGAGGTCCCTGGGACCATCAGGAGAGAAGAGCAGAGAGCGGGACCCTACCCAGAGAAGCAGTGATGCCTGAGATGGAGGCAGAGATGATGACATGGAGAGATGGAGCTGTTGGGGACTTTAGACACAGAGAGGGCTTGTAGTGTATACCCTTTGGATGGTTGATGATGCATGGAGGGGATTGTAACCATAGCAATGAAATGATATACTATAGGATGAATGTAAAACTAATGTTCTCCCATGTAAACTATCACATAATTCACAATAAAACATTTTTTTAAAAGTTTGTTTTTATTAGGAGTTGTTATTAGCTGGCATCAAGTCTAATTTGACTCAGAGTGACCCCCATGTGACAAAGTACAATTACTCCATAGGGTTTTCTAGGCTGTAGTCTTTGCAAGAACTGATTGACAGGTATTTTTCCCCCAGAGCTGCTGGTGGGTCAAATGACCCACCTTTTTGTTAGTAGCCCAGGGCTTAACCATTGTACCACCCAAACCAAAAAACCCAACCTTCTGTTATCGAGTCAATTCCAACCCATAGTGACCCTATGTATGGAATCTAAGACTTTAGATCTTTATGGGAGCAGACAGCCTCATCTTTCTGCCTCATCTTCCTCCGATGGAGTGGCTGTGCCAACAGGGCTCCTTTATTGGAAGTCATTGATCAAAAACCTAAAGTGAAACTGAGCATCAAGAGTTTTTATCTGATTCAATGCTCTGTACTAGTGCAGGTGAAGAAGCGGTGGAGCTTTAATCAAAATTGTGGTTTTGTCAAGTGAATATAGGAAGTAAGTGAAGTGCAAGGAACTTCAGAATTGTATTCTTTAGAGTAAAACTAGGTTGCTGTAACTGAGACCCAGCATTAATTCTGTGATTTAACACTAAAGTTATTTCTGTCTCAGAACAGTCAGGGGGCATGCCAGAAATGGCTTCAAATATCATGGCTTCAAACAATCCTCTAGGCACTGAGGGTCCTTTCATCTTGTTTCTCTGCCATGTCCTAGAGAATTTTCCTCTTCTGAATGGTAGAAAGTGGACACATCCTTTATCAGTTATACAGAAAGTGAAAGAAAGGGCAAAGAGGTAGCATTGGCCATGTCTTAAGGGTCTGACTGTTGTTGTTACTGTTTTTGTTAAGTGCCATAGAGTCAGTTCCAACTCAAAGTGACCCTACATAGGGTTTCCAAGGAGTAGCTGTTGAGCTTGAACCACCTACTTTGTGGTTCAAACTGACTCTGTAGTCCAGCACATTAACCTGAGCGCCACACCAGGACTATTAATTACTTACCAGGTGCTATTAATTGTTTCTGTCCCCATCCTTTAACAAGATTTTAGTCCTAAGGCTACACCTAAGTTCAAGAAAGCCTGAGAAATGTAGCGTATAAAGTATTTAGCTACAACTCTAACATTTTCGAAGAAGAAGAGGATGATTTAGTAAACAATTAGAACGCTGCAAAAGAATGATTATAATATTTGACCAAGGGTTCCAATTCACTCAAAATTCAGAATTTCTGGAGCCATGAAATTTGGACATCTCCCCCCACCCCACCCAAACAACAACAATAATCCACTATTACCATAAGATAATTTTAAAGTCTTTAACCAAAAGTATTTCCTGAAATTGTCTTAAAACCAAACAATAGTTTGTTATTGCTGCTGTTAGGTGCCATCTAGTCAGTTCTGACTCATAGCGACCCATGTACAACGATAAAGTGCCCAGTCCTGTGCCATCCTCACCACTGTTGTTATGCCTGAAACTTAACTTAGCTAATAAAGAATATCTGCCTTGAGCATTGTGTCCTTTTAAGATCTGTCTCTATGGATAAAACTGACAACTCAATTTGATTAGACTATTAGAACCAGGAACCAGAGCATGAGACAGAGTTGGGATTCCAGCTCATGGAGCAAATAAGGCTTATTGACTTTGGGCAGGAGGCTTACTTGCAGAGTGGGGTACCTCCAGGCACTTATTGGGGGAGCTAGGTTTGCTGATCCATGGAGCTAGAGCTGAGTGCCTTCAGGCTGAGGCTAATGGTAGAGTGGTATGTCCTATGGGCATATATCAGCAGAATTAAAATAGCTTTTTAACATTGACAGAGCAGAGGCTGAGGGTCAGAGAGAGGTCTGCATTTGGGCATGGCAGGTGAGAGGCTGTGCCATCAACATTTCTGACTTGAATTGTAATCTGTTAACTTCTCTAATAAACCCTAAACCCTATCACTGTGAGCATGGTGTCTGAGTTCTGTGTGGCCATTGCAATGAATTATCAAACCCATCTGAGTAGAGAGAGCAATGAGAAGGATGGTAGGTGTCATGTTTTTTTTCTTGGCAGTGGTATAAATCATCTGCATTCAGCTAAGTCCTAGTGTAATGCTGTTGGACAAGCTCTGGACTGCTAACTGCAATTTGGTGGTTCAAACCCACCAGCTGCATCTTGGAAACCCTATACAGGGTTGCTAGGTGTCAGAACAAACTCAAAGGCTCTTAACAACAACAATAACCAAAAGGTTAGCAGTTCAAATCCACTCAGCAGCATTACCAAAACAAGGCCTGACAATCTACTTCCCTAGGATTGTAGCCAATGAAAACCTTACGGAGTCCAATTCTCTACTCTGGTACACATGGAGTTGCCATGAGTTGGAATTGATTTGATGGCTATGTTTTGGTTTTGTTTTTGGTACTGTTGGAGAATGGCCATGAACCAGCTGCTAAAATCATTGAGAAATGAAGGATACTAAGTGGTACAGTATGATGAGATAGGGTTCAAAGGTGAGAATTTTTAGGGAGGAGGAGTGGCCTGAAGGCGGCAGTAGGGATCAAGGATAACCTTCATTCCATCTTTAGGCCTAATGTGTAAAAGAAGTAATAGCCATCACTAGGTAACATAGTGGTTACTATTCGGGCTGCTAACCTCAAGGTTAACAGTTCGAAACTACTAGCCAGTCCATTGGAGAAAGATAAGGCTTTCTGCTCCCATAAAGATTTATAGCCTCAGAAACCCTATGCAGGGTTGCTATGAGTTGGAAACAACTGCACGGCACACCATCATCACTACCACCAGAAGAGATGCAGGGGAAATGAAAACTCCTAAGGAAGATTCAGGTGTCAGTTCAAACATGATGGTGCTAGTGTTCTAGGATTGTCATAACAAAGAATCACCAATTAGGTGGTATATAAGAACAAAATTTAATGTCCCACAGTTCTAGAGGCTAGAATACTTAAGTCAGAGTTTTGCCTCTGAGTATGAATTTGTTCCATGCCTCTCTTTCAGCTACTCCTGACCCCCTGTAATCCTTGGTTTTCCTTGCCTTGCAGCTCCAATTTGTGCCTGTGTTTCACATAGCTGCTTTTCCTCTGTTTTTCTCTTTTATAAAAACATTATTTCTATTGGATTAGGCCCCACCCTGCTCCAGTATGACCTCATATTAATTTGACTGATAGCATTTTCAAAGACTATTTCTAGGGTCACATTCACAGGGGTTAGAACTTTGACATGTCTTTTTGGTTGACACAATTCAATTAATAACAGGGACTGTCTTAGGCTGGGTTCCCTAGAGAAGCAAAACCAGTACAACTTAAATTTGTATATATATGAAGAGAAATTTATATCAAGGAAATGGTTCACAGTTGCAGAGAATTCCAAGTCCAGGCCAGCTGAGCCAAGATTAGCAGGCAGGACCAACAGGAGTCCCAAATCCAGACCAGGTGAACCAAGATCGGTGGTGGGCCTACAAGGCAGGAATCCCAAGTCCAGGCACAAAACAGGAGTGCAATGCTGGAGTGGGGCATCAGCAGGGTGATGGGTGACCAAAGCCTGAGTGAGTGCACTGCAAAACCATTGGTGCAGATCCCCTGATCCAGGGTTACAGGAGCAAGCATGCATGGGTGTATAGTTTTCCAGGTACACTTGGTGGGCAACTCCAAGAGGCAAACACACACTAGAGCAGGACACTGGCTTAGAAGAACTGGAAGTTGGAGGATGACCCAGATGTGAGAACTAGATCCAGTGGGAAAGAGAACAAGTTTTCCTTGCATATCTATTATACTGGAATCAGGCCACACCTCCAAGGAAACATCCTTTCAATTGATTAGCTGTTCATAGTCAATCATCACAAAGTTAACTATGCATGCTCATAGCCAATCATCATAGAGTACACTATTTGACTGCCAAACAACTGGGAATCCTGGCTCAACCAAGTTGACACAGACCCATCACTATCATAATCTACCCTGTGTCAACTTGTCACCTATAAACCATATGCATAATCACTAAATGAAGAAAATTGTAAAGTCTTACTTGCACCTGATGTAATTAAAATGCATACAAACAAAATCTCACTGGCCCCATATATATTTTATATTTCACAAATGAACAAAGCAAAAATATTTGATGCACACATACAAAATAAAATTAAACAAAATATACTCATAATAATTACAACCCTTATTTCTGCAACTAGTCACATGGCTGTAGCTGTTATTTAGAATTACCTTTTTTGACTACCTATTCTGTATTCCATTTGTACTCAGCAAGCACCTTAACTGGCTATATAGTTCTTTGCCTAGTGGTATGGTCCAAACTTTCATTCCTGAAGGGTCTAGGCTATTAATCTTCATGTTGGGATTGGGTTGCTATAGTTTTCCATTGGCTTTAATCACAGGACTTGGGAGTACTAAAAGGCACCCTACGGAATCTCCTGGGTGCCATACATATTCTTCTTTACCTCTATTATGTAATGTCAAGTCAATTTCCCCTTGGTAATCAGGATCAGTCACACCATCCAATACAGTCACTCTCTTCTTTGCCTGTTGATCCAGAGGCATGAGGATTGCAAAATTATCAGGGGACATTTTTAATTTCCAGTTCAATGGAGCCAATGCTGTGTCTCCAGGTTAGAGTATTCCTCCCTTTGGAACTACAATGTCCAGATCCAAAGAGCATAGGGTTGCAGGGATAGGAAGTAAAACTTTTTCAAGTGGGTCACTAGGAGTAATAGTGAGTGGTGCCACTCCCATTTCTACTCCTAGTTCCTAGACCCATGGATCCTGGCAATTGGAGAAATAGCACCACATATTAGATGCTGGTTTAGAGCATATACAGCCTCCTGAAGAACATTGCCCCAATCTGCAAGGTATTACCATCTAGCTAGTGCCGTAATTGAGCCTTTATAAGGTCATACCATCATTCAATCAAGCCAGCTGCTTCAGGATGATGAGGAACATGATAAGACCAGTGAATTCCATAAGCGTGGGTCCATTGCTACATGTCATTTGCTGTGAAATGGGTCCCTTGATCTGGAGCAATCCTGTATGAGATACCATGACAGTGGATACAACATTCTGTAATAGTACAGATAGTAGTTTTAGCAGAAACATTGCATTCAAGGAAGACAAATCCATATCCAGAGTAAGTGTCCTGTAAGAACAAAATGTTGCCCTTTCCATGATGGAAGTGGTCTGATGTAATCAACCTGCCACCAGGTAGCTGGCTAATCTCCACATGGAATGGTTCCATACCTGGAACTCAGTTTTGGTTTCTGCTTCTGGCAGATTGGGCACTCAGCAGTGACTGTATCCAGGTCAGCCTTGGTGAGGGGAATCCCATGCTGTTGAGCCTATGCATAGCTCCATCTTTGGCACCATGGTCACTTTATTCATGAGACCACTGGGCAATGACAAGGAATGACTGGAGAAAGAGCATGATTAGTTTCCACAGAACATGTCATCCTGTCCACTTGGTTCTTAAAATCCTCTTCTGCTGAGGTAAGCTTTTGGTGCACATTTGTATGAGACACAGATATCTTCACATTTTTGGCCAATTAATAGAGGTCTATTCACATACTTCATTCCCACATCTCTTGTCACCAATTTTCCAGTCATGTTCCTTACAACTCCAAAAATCATTTCTCCTTCCAAGCAAAACAAGCAACCAGATACACTGCTCAAAATTTTGCCCATTGGGAGGATATCCTTTCACCATCCTTCAGGGTAGTCCCAGGAAGGGGCTGTAGTGCTGCTGCTGTCCAGTTCCTAGTGGGGTCTGCATATCATGCAGAACCATCTGTAAACCAACCATGAGTTTTCTCTTCCTCAGACAACTGATCATAAAGAACAACTCATGAGACCATAGATGTAGACTGGGAGAGGGAAGGTAATGTGACAGGAATGGGGGCTATAGGCATTTGGGCCACTTACTCATGTCTTTAGGTCCTGCTCAAACCTGGCCTTGTATATACCACTTCCATTTAATGATGGAGTGCTGCTATGTACATCCAACTTTATGACTCTGTGGGTCAGACAACACCTAGTTAATGATGGGTAGCTCTTGTTACATAGTGACTTGGTGGCCCATGGTTAGGCGTTCAGTCTCTATTAAGGTCCAGTAACTAGCCAAAAGCTATTCCTTAAAAGGGGAGTAATTATCTGCAGAGGATGTCAGAGATTTGCTCCAAAATCCTAAGGATCTTTGCTGCAATTCACCTGCCAAAGATTCCAAATTGTAACTCTATCTTCCACTGACACTTAAAGCACGATTAGATCTGCTGGATCATATGGTCCAATTGGCAGAGTGGCTTGCACAGCAGCTTGAACCTGTTGCAGAGTTTTCTCTTGTAGTGGGCCCCACTCAAAATTTAGCAGCTATTTGATAAATAGGCTGGAACAGCAGAACCAAATGAGGAATCTTTTGCCTCCAAAACCCAAAGAGGTCTACCATTTTGCGTTGCACCTCTTTTTTAGTTGTGGAAGGGGCCAAATGCAACAACTTATCCTTCATTTTAGTAGGAATATCTCTGCATGCCCCATACCACTGAACCCCTCAAGGTTTCACTGAGGTGGGAGGTGCCTGAATTTTTGTTAAGTTAATTTCCCACTATGTAGCTCCTTGGAAACTTTAGACAGGGTCACTAAGGCTTGGAACTGAGTTGACGATACTTAACAAGAACAACAAAAGCACGCAGTTTTATCAATAAGTCTTGATATTTCTTCCTCACTAAGACCAATAAGCATAATGTCATCAATGTAATGGACCAGTGTGATATCCTGGGGTAGGGAAAGGTAGTCAAGGTCCCTGCAGACTAAATTATGACATAGTGCTGGATAGTTGATGTTTTTAAAGTAAGACTGTGAAGGTGTATTGTTGGCCATGCCAGCATAAGGGAAATTGCTTCTAGTGGTCCTTAGAAATTGGAATTCAGAAAAACGTATTGGCCAGACCATAGCTGCATACCAGGTAGTATGATTAGCATTAATTTACTCAAAGAAACATCTGGAATGGCAGCTACAATTGGAGGCACAACCTGGTTAAGTTCATAATAATTAACTATGATTTTCCAAGATCCATCTGTTTTTTGCACAGACCAGTTTGTTGTTGTTAGGTGCCATTGAGTTGGTACCAACTCACAGTGACCCTATGCACAACAGAACAAAACACTGCTTAGTCCTGTGCCATTCTCACAACTGTTGTTATGTTTGAGCCCTTTGTTGTTGCCACTGTGTCAATCCCATTTGTTGAGGATCTTCCTCTTTATCGCTGTCCCTCCACTCTACCAAGTATGACGTCCTTTTCCAGGGACTGGTTTTTCCTGACATGTCTAAAGTGTGAGATGAAGTCTCACCATCCTCACTTCTAAGGAGCATTCTGGCTGTACTTCTTCTAAGACAGAATTGTTTGCTTTTCTGACAGTCCGTGTTACTTTCAATATTTTTTTGCAAACACCATAATTCAAATGCATTGATTCTTCTATGGTTTTCCTTTATTCATTGTGCAGGATTCACATACATATGAGGCAATTGAAAATACCATTGCTTGAGTTAGGTGCATTTTAGCCCTGAAACTGACACCTTTGCTAATTATCACTTTATTTGCAGTGTTAAATAAGTGCAATATGTCATTTGATTTCTTGACTGCTGTTCCCATTGGCATTGGTTGTAGAACCAATCAAAATGATGTATTTGAAAACCTCAGTCTTTCTTGTTTATCATGAAGTTATTTATTTGACTGATTGGGAAGATTTTCTTTACATTGAGGTATAATAAATCCTGAAGGCTGTAGTCTTTAATCTTTATCAGTAAATAGTACAAGTCCTCTTTGTTTCCAACAAGCAAGGTTGCATCATCTACATATTGATGGTTGTTAATGAGTTTTCCTCTAATCCTGATGCCACATTCTTCTTCATATAATCCAAATTCTTGGGTTATTTGTTTTGAATACAGATTAAGTAAGAAGGATGACAGAATACAACACTGATGCACACTTTTCCTGATTTTAAACCATTCCATATCTCCTTGTTTTATTTGAATGTCTGCCTTTTGGTCCATGTACAGATTCCTCATGAACACAAATAACTTTCTGGAATTCCCATTCTTCACAATGCTATCCATACTTTGTTATGATCCATATAGTTGAATGTCTTTGTATAGCCAATAAAACACAAGTAAACATCTTTCTGGTATTCTCTGCTTTCAGCCAATATCCATCTGATATCAGCAATGCTATCCTTTATCCCACATCCTCTTCTGAATCTTGCTTGAATATCTGTGAGTTCCCTGTTGATGTACTGCTGCAAATGTTTTTTAGTTATCTTCAGCAAGATTTTACTTCTGTGTGATATTAATGCTGTTGTTTGATGATTTCCATAATCCACTATTGTTGTTATGTGCCGTGGAGTCAGTTCCGACTCATAGCAACCCTGTACAGGCTTTCTGAGGCTGTAAACCTTTATGGGAGCAGAAAGCCTCATCTTTCTCCTGCAGAATGGCTGGCAGTTTCGAACTGTCGACCTTGTGGTTAGCAGTCCAATTCGTAACCACTACGCTACAAGAGCTCCCTCCATACTCCATTGTTGTTGTTGTTGTTAAGTGCCATCGAGTCGGTTTCGACCCATAGCGACCTTGTACAGGGTTTCCGAGGGTGTAAATCTTTACGGGAGTAGAAAGCCTGATCTTTCTCCCGCGGAGCAGCTGGCAGTTTCGAACCGTTGACCTTAAGGTTCGCAGCCCGATTCGTAACCACTACGCTACCAGAGCTCACCCTTATTCAGAATGGGCATAAATGTGGATCTCTTCATAAAGTCCCTACCTTGCAACCTTTTTCTTTATAAAAAATATAAAATGTGCAAATAGGATATTAGATCTCACTTACACTTTGATTCAAAGTTACCTAAAGTAATGTAAGTAGCAGAAAGTGAACTAGATAAATGGGATCTCCCAAAAATTAAATATGCTTATCAAAAGGCTTCTTGAAAAAAGTAAAAAGAAAACCTACACACAGGGAAAAATTGTTTGGCTACCACATATCCAATAAGGAACTAAGCTCTAAAATCTATACAAAATGTTAAACTCCTCAACAAGAAATAGATTAACAATCCCATTTAAAAATGGGCAGAGAATATGAATAGACACTTCACCAAAGAAGACAGTCAGGTGACTAACAAACACGTGAAGAAATGCTCTCAATCATTAGCCACTAGAGAAATGTAAAAATCTCACCCCAACTTTGATGGTACTACTTAAAACAAAACAAAAACATAAAATAACAAACGTTGGAGAGGTTGTGGGAAGACTGAAACACTTATACATTGCTGGTGGGAATGAAAAATGGTACAGCTACTATGAAAAATGGTATGGTGCTTTGTTAAAAAGCTAGAAATAGAAGTACCATACAACCTAGCAATCCCTTTCCCATTCTGCTCCCATAAAGATTTACAGCCTTGGAAACCCTGTACAGGGTCGCTATGAATCAGAACTGACTCCACGGCACATAACAACAACAACAACAAAGAGCAAATATGTCACTTTTAGGATTAAGGTGTGCCTGACCCAAGCTATAGTATTTTCTTTTGCCTCACAGGCATGTGAAAGTTAGATGATGAATAAGGAAGATTGTTGAAGAATCAATGTATTTGAATTAATGGTGTTGGGGAAGAATGCTGAAAATACCATGGATGGTCAGAAGAAGAAGTAAATCTGTGTTGGAGGAAGTACAGTCAGAATGTCCCTTAGAAGAGAGAATGGTTAGGTTTCAGCTCTTAAGTTGAACATGTTGTTAGGAGGGACCACCCTGGAGAAATGTAGCATGCTTAGAAAATGGAAGGTCAGTGAAAAAAAGGAAGATCCTCAATGAGGTGGATTGACGTAGTGGCAGCAACAATGGACTAAAACATAACAATTGTAATGATGGTGCAAGACTGGGCAATGTTCATTATGCTGTACACAGGGTCACTATGAGTCAGAACTAATTTGAAGGAAGGCACCCAACAAAAACAATAACAACTCCAACTGAACTTTTTCCACTGAAATGCAGTAATTGTTTGTTAAATCAATAGTCTATGTTTCATTGTTGTTGTTGTGTGCCATTTAATCAATTCCAATTCATGAAAACCCAATATTACAGAGTAAAACTGCCCCATAAAGTTTGCTAGGCTGTCATCTTTACACGAGTTGATTGCAAGGGCTTTTCTTACACAGAACTATTTGTGGGTTCAAACTGCTGACCTTATGTTAGCAACTGAGCATTTAGTGACCCTAGACCTCTTATGTTATGTTATTGTTGTTAAGCACCATCAAGTTGGTTTCAACTCATAGTGACCCTTTATAGAGTTCCCGAAGAGTAACTGATGGGTTTGAGCTGCTGACCTTCTGGTTAGCAATGGAGTGCTTTTCCTACAATACAACACCAGGACTCCATATTACATTATTAAGGCTATACAAATATTGCTTACTGAATCAAAAAGTGAACTGCCTTTTCTTTGAAGTTAATAATTGCCTATTTTATCATTTGTTTGGTTTTCCATCTACCTAATAATTTTTTACCAATGTTCCAGAATCTCTGCCATATACTTATCAACAATTATTCTTTGTGCTCAAAAATGTGTTCCTGTTTGTCATGAATTGCCTCTAGAGACCTCTTGCCGCCTCCTCCTCTCTGGCCTGGTTGTTTTCTAGAGATTCTGGGACATCTCTTCCCACCACCTTAGGACTTTCCTTGCTGCTTCCCTTTGTAAGATCTTGCCTCTTAAATCTTCGATTTTCTTGTTTTACTCTTTCCCAAAAGCATATCCTCCAGCTTCCTAAGAAAGAATACAAAGGAGTCATAATGTTTGAGATCTAGTATATCTTTAAATGTCTGTATTTTACCTTAGTTGATTTATGGCTTCACTTGGCAAAAGATTCTACATGAAGAATAGTATGCCTTCTGAATTTTTAGGTAGTGTTCAATTGTCTTCTAATATCAAGGGTGGCTGCATCCTGTTTTTGTGATGATTTTTTTTACCTCTCTGAAAGGTTTTATTGTTTTCTTTCCATGTGCTCTGAAATTTAATAATGATAAGCAGGTGTATCTCTTTAAAAAAAATAATTGTGCTGGGTGGGCTCTATTAATATGGGAACTTATATCATTAAGTTCTGAGAAATTTTCTTCTACTATTTCTTGGATGATTTGTTAGCCTCTATTTTATCAAATCTCTCTTTCTGAAATTCCTGTTAGCAAATTACCAAATGGAATCTCAAATATTCTTTTTTTTTTT
>NW_006408630.1:8279940-8284548 GCF_000296735.1 Chrysochloris asiatica
ATACCCTGCCACTTTGCTAAATCTTCCAATGAGGTCTAGTAGCTTTTTTACTGAGTCTTTGGGGTTTTCTATATATAGGATCATATCGTCTGCTAATAGGGAGAGCTTTACCTCTTCTTTGCCAATTTGGATGCCTTTAATTTCCTTGTCTTGCTGTACAGCTCTTGCCAAGACTTCCAGCACAATATTGAATAGGAGCGGTGACAGCAACCTTGTACAGCGTCCCTATGAGTCAGAACCGACTTGAAGGTACTTAACAATAACAATAATCTTCATTTGTTGTTGTTGTTGTTAAGTGCCGTCAAGTCGGTTCCGACCCATAGTGACCCTCTATAGGGTTTCCGAGGAACGACTGGTGAGCTTGAACCACTGACTTTGCAGTTCAAACGACTTTGCAGTCTGGCACATTATCCCACAGCTTCACACCAGGAAACCAACCTTAAGTGTTGGTTGCGCAAGAATTGCTTTTGGAGTTTCACTTTACAAATTCTAATCTGCCCAAATGTATTTTCCCTACCTCACTTCTTCAACCCTAAATGAAAGGGCAACAAAGGAATAAAACAAAGGAAGAGCCCCATCTTCTGCTGGATATCCTACTTTTGGACTTATTTTATGAAATAAAATATCTTTATGTTGTTCAAGACAATTTGGGTTGAAGCTTCTGTTACTTGCTGTAAAAACCATCCTAACGGATACAGTATGCTTTGCCACAGAAAGGGGATTTGGTGTAGGTGGTGAGAAGTAAAAAGTAGATCAGATCATATTATTAAATGTCAGGTGATTCAGAAGGATAAAATTCACATCCGGGACAGGGTTTTCTGCAGAACCACTTAAGTGATGCTCAGGCAAAGGATTTATAGATTAAGCCAGTGAATCTGGAACAAAATGTCTGAATCCAATGGTTGATCAATTTCCCAGTGGAGATTTATATCAGGATAGCAGTGATAGTTTATTTCTCCCAAAGTAAATACATGGGAAAAATTTTTCAGAAAATCTTCCTCATCTAGTGATTGCTCCAGAGAATTATAAAGTGAAGATGTGCAGTTTACATGCAATTGTTGTTGTTATAAAGTGCTGGCAAGTCGATTCTGACCCATAGTGACCCAGTGTAGGGTTTCCAAGGAGTAGCTGGTGAGCTTGAATCACCGACTTTGCAATTCAAAAGACTTTGCACTATGGGTCTGAATCGACACACAAGCACTTAACCTTGTGACTAGTAAGTAGTCCAGTGCTTATCTTACAGCAGTACACAAGGCCTTTTTATTCCTTTGTTGTCCTTTCATTTAGGGTTGAAGAAGTGAGGTAGGGACAATGCATTTGAGCAAATTAGAACTTGTAAAGTGAAACGCCAAAAGCAATTCTTGTGCAACAAACACTTAAGGATTACTAGCTAGAATAAAGCTGACATTAGAATACTGGATGACTAATGATGGAGTGAATACGTATGTGAATTAGATGAATTTATGAAAATTCATTGATTTTAGAACAACAAAATATGATGTTGGTTGAACTATTGACCTAGGAAGTTGGCAGACCTCAAAATAAAAATTCCTGTCAGGCGCCTAATTCCTGCCAAAAAAGAAAGAAAGAAAAAACAATAAACATGTTAATTGTGACAATTTCTACCTATCCAGGATGTGGGATAGACACATTTTTATTTTTATATTTGTACTTTTCTTCCATTTTCTAAATTTTATGCACTGCATAATTACTATTTGAATGTGTATATGAGTGTCTGAGAGATTACTACTGTAGCTCTCCTAACACCTCTCCTATGGAGATTAAATAAAGTCCACAGATTCTAAAATATACACATTAATTCAACAAGCTTTTATTGAGTGCCTACACCACAGTTACACACACCTTATGGACCTTATTAAATAGGGAAATACTTCTGAATCATAACTTCAAAGGAAACTATTTAAAAACAAGAGTATGGGTTGGGAGAAGGAAATATTTTATGGACAAAAATTTAAAACTATAAAGGAAATGAATCATATTAAGCATTCTTAAATTTATTTTAATTATAAAAAAAACCACGAAATTGATGCCTATTATCTCACAGAAACCATGTAAGGAGCTGGAGATGCACAGCTTGTAGTTCTCCCTTCCTAGTCTAACAATGTATTCATAGTCACGTGCAGTGAAGTGAGTTCTTGAAAACATTCAAGACAGGGAAGATGCAGTTGACTGTATTTTATCATTTAAAAATTACTGTATATGTAACAGATTCTCCAAGGCATTTACCTAACAGCCATTTTCTCTACTCTTCTTCCCTTTGTGGATCCTCAGTTTTATTCCAGTGACTACCCTTTCCCCTCTTGTGGCGCTGGTGTGAAGTCCTGGTATGGCGCTGTGGGTTAATGCGCTGGACTGCAAGGTTGGTTAAAACCACAAGGTTGGTGGTTGAAGCTCTCCAGCTGTTCCTCGAAAACCCTAAACAGGGTCACTATGAGTTGGAACCCACTCAACGGCATTCAACCACAACTACCCTTGCCCCAGGGAATATCTGCATTTGTCAAAGGCAGTCATGGTAACACAGCATTTCTTTTGCCAGTGCCTGGAAATTTCAAAGATTACAAGAATATGAGACACAAAGGAAGAAGCTACCCCTATCTTCTGCTGGATATCCTACTTTTGGGCTTATTTTATGAAATAAAATATCTTTATGTTGTTCAAGACAATTTGGGTTGAAGCTTCTGTTACTTGCTGTAAAAACCATCCTAATGGATACAGTATGCTTTGCCACAGAAAGGGGATTTGGTGTAGGTGGTGAGAAGTAAAAAGTAGATCAGTTCATATTATTAAATGTCAGGTGATTCAGAAGGATAATATTCACATCCGGGACAGGGTTTTCTGCAGAACCACTTAAGTGATGCTCAGGCAAAGGGCTTCTAGATTAAGCCAGTGGATCTGGAACAAAAAGTCTGAACCCAGTGGATGATCAATTTCCCAGTGGAGATTTATATCAGGATAGCAGTGATTGCTTATTCCTCCAGAAGTAAATACATGGGAAAAATTTTTCAGAAAATCTTCCCATCTAGTGATTGCTCCAGAGAATTCTAAAGTGAAGGTGTGGTGCTTACATGCAATTGTTGTTGTTATTAAGTGCCGGCGAGTCGCTTCTGACCCATAGTGACCCGGTATAGAGTTTCTAAGGAGTAGCTGGTGAGCTTGAACCACCGACCTTGCAGTTCAAATGACTTTGCAATCTGATGCATTAGCCCACAGCGCCACACCAGGACTATGAATTTCATTTATTTGTTAGATTGGGGTGGGAACCTTTTTTCTGCCCAAATTTATAACATCATTTATAACAAAATTATCAACTTAAAAGTTTAGCTTGCTATATTTGGTCAAACATTTAACTCAACCCTTAATGTGATGACTGGACTGTTGGTGTGGCTCTGTGGATTAGTGAACTAGACTGCAAAGTCAGTTTTAACTGCAAGGTTGGTGGTTCAAACTCACCAGCCACTCCTCAGAAACCCTATACAGGGTTGTCGCTAGGGGTCAGAACTGTCTCAATGGCACTTAACAACAACAAATAATTGGTCAAACATTTAGTTAACTCACTTCTAATGTGATGACTGGACTGTTGGTGTGGCTCTGTGGATTAGTGAACTAGACTGCAAAGTCAGTTTTAACTGCAAGGTTGGTGGTTCAAACTCACCAGCCACTCCTCAGAAACCCTATACAGGGTTGTCGCTAGGGGTCAGAACTGACTTGATAGCACTTCACAACAACAATAACAACAACAGTGTGATGACTGAACTCTTGGTGTAGCACTGGAGTTCAGGATCAACACTGGACTGAGAAATACAACGTCAGCAGTTGAAACCCACCAGCTGCTCCTCGGTAACCCTATACAGGGCCACTATAAGTTAAAACTGACTCGATGGCACTTAACAATAATGCACTAGCTGGAACTGCAGTTGCTTTCGCAGGGCCAGATCATGTGCACATGGGCTGGATGTTCCCCACCCTGACTTAGATCGTAAATTCATTCAGTCAACAAATCTGCAGTTGAGAAGACATCATGTGGCAAGCACATTAGTTGATAATCCGGACTTAGTCCTTGACTTAAAGGAAGATATGAGAGACCTTCAAAAGTTTATGAAAAATTCCATTACCTTTTGTTTTTTTCAAGTTTTTATTGTGAACTGAGTTTACATGGGAGAACATCAGTTCATTTCATTGCAATGATTACAGTCCCCTGTATGCTTCATCATTCAACAGTATTTGCATCTATTTCCTGTATTTAAAAAAAAAAAAAAAAATTTTATGTACACCAAAACACTCAGGAATATGCAATCATTCAAACAGCCAAAGGGAACACCCTGGCCCCCAGTTGTCAACACATATCCCCTTTTCCTCTATGAGTCTAGAATCCTCAGCTGTTCCATCTCTCCATGTCATCATCTCTGCCTCCATCTTTTAAAAAAAAAAATAATAAAAAATTTAAGGTTTTTATTGTGGATTGAGTGAAAGTTTACAGGGCATATCATCAGTTTTACATTCAACAAATCATAAACCTTGTTTCATTACATTGATTATAATCCCTCCATGTACCATCAGTTAACAGTATTTTTCCCTATCCACTTTAGC
>NW_006408630.1:8287757-8288749 GCF_000296735.1 Chrysochloris asiatica
CCACACCTTTATCTCTGTGGTTCTGCCAGGCATCTGTGGCCGCTTGGATCCTTCCCCCACTTGGTCTCACCCAAGATGGCAGCTCCTTGATCAGCTGAACATCTCGAATTAGAAAGCAATGGATTTCTTGCTTCTGCCACAAATTCCCCCAGCTCTAAGCCTTCCACCAACCTTCTAAATATTCCTTTGTATGTGGTTCAGAGTTCTGGGACCATTCCCTGAGCCTGCTTGGTCAGGTATTCTGTGTTGTTGCTGGCGGAACTCTTTACTGCACTTCCACCTGATCCGCCATCTTGTTTTTTCCTCTGCCTCCATCTTTGGCATTGCTGCGTCTCTGGATAGGGTCCCACACTCTATTTCTGCTCTACTCCCTTGATGGTCCCAGGGTCCTCCACTCCAGGACTATAAGATCAACCACTCACCCCTTTTTGCTACAAAACTCCTACCTTTACAGTTGTAATAATTGTAATTAGCCATGATAACAATTACTCACTACTGAATCATGAGAGTCTTGTCCCCATCTCCTTTCACCAAACCTGTCAAACTGGATGAAAACTACTCAGTGGGGATTCTACCTCTGCATCCCCACCCCCGCACACTCTGAATCTAAACTCTTTCCTGAAAACTTGTAAGCTGGTCACTTCATGCCTTTACAGCCCCTCCCCTCCCTTTTTTAGGTAGCCAATGTCTAAGTTGCCCATCCCTATCAACCTTGTATACTGAGGGGAATGGAATGATCCTCACTGTAAAGCTTCTTTCCCTCTTGGTTGGTATTTTAAGCTACTACATCCACAAGTGGTGCCTAACAACAACATCTATAAGTATAGGTCAAGTTCATCAAATTGTAGTGATTTACACTTGTTTTCTTTAAAAAAAAAAAAATTATATATATGTTGATGTTGTTGTCAGGTGCCATCAAGTCGGAACTGACTCATAGCGACCCCATGCACAGAAGAACGAAACAATGTCTGATCCTGGGCCAACCTCACTAC
>NW_006408630.1:8289157-8291449 GCF_000296735.1 Chrysochloris asiatica
CATCCATATGAGGCTATTGAAAACACAATGGCCTGGGTCAGGCGCACCCTAGTCCTCAAGGTGACATCTCTGTTCTTCAACACTTTAAAAAGTTCCTGTGCAGCAGATTTGCCCAGTGCAATACGTTGTCCGATATATACAGTTTATTTGTTTGTTTTTCCTCTTTTCCTTCCTCTAGTCAGGTTCTGAACATCTAGCCATTGAAGCTGGGTCCAATGGGCACTATCTGTAGGTTTGGACATCCCTTCACTTCATATCAGCTGGATGACTCACTCTCAGTTCTTGCTCTCTGTGGCCATGTCCTTGTCCATGGGATGAGGAGTCCCCAGGTCTCACAGTACTTCGTGCCAACCAGTTCTCACCATATTCAGATTGATGGTAGTCTATGTAACTTGGTCAGACTCAGCCCACCTCTTCATTGATGCTTTTCTCCCACTTCCTTTCACCAGTAGATCAATGTGGTTGCCAGTAAGCTTACATGTCTGCTTGTGTATCCACTTTGAGTTTCAGTTTTGGGAGGGGGTTTGTCCTGAAGGAACTTGGTTGCTTGCCTTAATGGCTCCCTGTCCATTATCTGTTTTTTTCTTTTAATGCTTTATTGTGAATTATATGATAGTTTACATGGGAGAACATTAGCTTTACATTCATCCTATCATTTCATTGCCATAGTTACAATCCCCTCCATGCATCATTAATCAATGAAAGGGTATACCCTACAAGCCTGCCCCTAGTCATCAGCACACAGCACCTCTCCCTCTCTGGGTCTAAAGTCCCCAGCCACTCCATGTCTCTACATCATCGTCTCTGCCTCCTCTCTGGCATCACTGTTTCTCTGAGTAGGGTCCCACACTCTGCTCTTCTCTCTTGATGCTCTCAGGGACCTTGGCTCCTGGACTGCAAAGTCAATCACTACCCTCCTTTTGCTACAAAATATCCACCTTTACATTTCCAACCCTCACAGTCAGTCCTGATAACAATTATTCACTATTGTACCACAAGAGTGCTATTTCCATCTCCTTTCATCAGCCCCACCCAGAGAGATTGGATACTACTCAGTGGAGATTCTACCCTCCTAAAAGCCTGTAATCAAGTCACTTCTTGCCTTTGTAGCGCCCCCCATTTTGGATAGCCAATGTCCAAGTTGCCCATCCCTGTTACCCTGTGAATCAAGGGGGTGGGGATGATCCTTACTGTAAAGATTTTTTCCCTCTTTTGAGCTACTGCATCCAGAGGTGTAGGTCAAATTCATCAAATTGCATCAGATCACTCTTTTTTTCCTCTTCTTTCTTCTTCTAGTTGAGTTCTGATCATCCAGTCATTGAAGCCAGGTCAAGTGGGTATTATCTGCAAGTGTGGGTGTTCTCATGCATATATCCTCTCTTCTTATCAGCTGGACACTTCATTCTCCACTCTAGTCCTCTGTGGCTATGTCACTGACTCTGGGCCCAGGAATTCCCAGGTCTTTCCATACTGCTGGTCAACCAGGTCCCACCTGGGTTCACAGGAGTCTATTAAACATTGTAGGGCTTAGCTTAACAGCTTCATTGATGTTTTTCCCTCACTTCCCCTTACCGGTGACCAGCGTAGTCACAAGTCAGAGCACATGTCTGCTTGTGTAAGTCTCAGTCTTAGAAAGGGGTTTGCCCTGAGGGGACCTGACCATTTGCCTTGATGTCTCCTGAGCAAGCAAATTGCTTGTTCTTGTAGTAGTTAGTCAGACTGACATTATTGTTTTGTATTTTTCCTGTTGGTCTTTCTGTCAAGAAGTATCTTCTGTTCTTCTTGCCACTCCAGGTTGGTCTGCTTGTCCTTTCAAGTGGAAATTTCCCACTTCAGAAGATTCTGGATGCTGTTCAGGATTCCACCTATAGTCTTATGTAATACAGAGGCTCCTCAGGAAGCCTCCTTCACTGGGCATTTTGTACCCCATTTTAGGTATTCCAATCAGTTATAGTCAGAAGATAGACTTACAAGCTTTCTATGGTGATATTTCTGGCTATTCCTTTCTCTCCCCCTGAGTGTCTATTTTAAAATGGTATGCAAGGGAAATCAAGATTCAAAAGACAGACAAGCATCTTAACATTATTTCTCCCCTTTTGCCCATTCCAACCATGTCTCAATCCCTGTATTCCAGAGCCCTGTTGTTCCAAGGTTGTGCATACATCATTATTTACCTCTGTCCCACGTAGCCCATGCAAACCTGCCTAATTATTTTCCCATCTGCCTTGTTCTTCCATTCAACTTCCCCCAGCAATCAAACTATCCTGTGTCTATTCCCTACCCTGTGTTCCA
>NW_006408630.1:8291865-8297000 GCF_000296735.1 Chrysochloris asiatica
AACCTTCTGAGGAAGTACCATATTGCTTTCCAGAGTAATTAGTCCATTTTGCAATCCCACCAGCAATGCAGGAGCGTCCCAGTCTCTCCATATCCTCGCCAACATTTATTGTCCTCTACTTTTTTGATCTTTGCTGTTATTGCTGGTGTGAGATGATATCTCATTGTTATTTTGATTTGCGTCTCTCTAATGTCTAGATACAAATCAAAACAACAGTGAGATATCATCTCACACCAGCAATAAAGATGGCAGCTTGGGCAGACGTGCAGTGAGGAGTTCCATCAGCAACAACACAGAATACCAGGCCAAGCAGGCTCAGGGGATGGTGTTAAAACTCTTGACACATATCAAGGAATATTAGAAGATTGGAAGGTTTACAGCTAGGGGAATTTGTAGCAGAATCAAGAAATCCATTGTTTTCTAATTTAAGATGCTCAGCTATTCCCGGAGCCGCCATCTTGGGAGAGACCAAGTGTGGGAAGCATCAGAACAGCCACGAATGCTTAATAGAACTACGGAGATACAGATGTGGACATTCATTTTTTAGTATCTGTTCATTGGTCTCTCATTGTCTGCGCACCTCCATTCTGGTGACTAGAGGGAATGCCTGAGCAAATGGATACCCCACCTTCACCCCTGAAGGGTTCTACTATGCATGCACACAGATCTCCTCAAAATTTAAAAGTGACAGTTTTCACTTAAAACTAAATGGCCACCACTTGTCTGCCAATTTGTCGCACTGTGGAGGCTTGTGAGTTGCTATGATTCTGAAAGCTATACCACCCGTATTTTAAATAACCAGCAAGGTCACCCATGGTGGATGGTTCCAGATGAACTTCCGGACAAAGACAGACTAGGAAGAAAGAGTGACAAACTGCTTCCGAATCTTTAGTCACTGCAAACCTTATGAATAGCAGAAAAACACTGTTATATATAGTGCCAGAAAATGAGCCCCTCTGGTTGGAAGGCACTCAAAATGCAACTGAGAAAGAGCTGCCTCCTCAAAGTAGAGGTGGCCATGATAACACAAATGGAGTAAAGTTCATGGGAGAAAAGCCCGCAGGACCTTCATTTGCTGATGGGGCACAACTCAAAATGAAGAGAAACAGCTATAAACATCCATTGAAAATCAGAACATGGAGTGTACGAAGTATGAAGCTGGGAAAATTGGAAGTTGTCAAAAATGAAATGGAAAACGCATCAACATTGATATCTAAGGCATTAGTGAGCTGAAATGGACTGGTATTGGCCATTTTGAATCTGACAACCACATGGTTTACTATGCTGGAAATGACAACTTGAAGAGGAATGGTGTTGCATTCATCGTCAAAAAGAACATATCCAGATCAGTCATGAGATACAATGCTATCTGTGACAGGATAATATCCATGCACCTACAGCCAAGTTAATACCACTATTATTCAAATTTACACACCAACCACTAAAGCTAGTGAGGATGAAAGAGAAGAATTCTACCAACTTCTAATATCTGAAATTGATCAAACATGTAATCAAGATGTATTGCTCATTACTGGTGATTGGATTGAAAAGGTTGAGAGCAAAGAGGAAGGATCAGTAGTTGGAAAATATGGCCTTGGTGATAGAAATGATGTTGGAGATTGCATCATAGAATTCTGCAAAACCAATAATTTGTTCATTTCAAATACCTTCTTTAGACAACATAAGAGATAATTATACACATGGACCTCACCAGATGAAATACACAGAAATTGACTACATCTGTGGAAAGAGATGGTGGAAAAGCTCCATATCATCAGCCAAAACAAGGTCAGGGGCAGATTGTGGAACAGACCATCAATTGCTCATATGCAAATTCAGACTGAAGATGAAGAAAATGAAAACAAGTCTACAAGAGCCAAAATATGACCTTGAATATATCCCACCTGAATTTAGAGATCATCTGAAGAATAGGTTTGATACATTAAACACTAAAGCCCGAAGACCAGAAGAGTTGTGGGATGACATCAAGAACATCATACATGAAAAAAGTAAAAAGTCATTAAGAAGACAAGAAAGAAGGAAAAGATCAAAATGGATTTCAGAAGAGACATGGAAACTTGCTCTCCAGCATAGAGATACTAAAGCAAATAAAGGAAATGAGGAGGTACAAGAGCTGAACAGAAAATTTCAAAAGGCAGCTCAAGAAGACAAAGCCAAATATTACTACGAAATGTGCAAAGATCTGGAGTCAGAAAACCAAAAGGGAAGAACACGTTCAGCATTTGTCAAGCTGAGGGAACCGAAGAAAAAAATGAAGACTCAACTTTTGTCATCGAAGCATTTTCTTGGCAAATTATTGAATGACACAGAAAGCATTAAAAGAAGATGGAAGGAATACAGAGTAACTGTACCAAAAGGAAATGGTTGATGTTCAACCATTTCAAGAAGTAGCATATGATCAAGAGCCAATGATACTGAAGGAAGAAGTCAAAGGTGCATTGAGTGAATTGCCAAAGAACAAGGCACCAGGAATTGATGGAATAAAATTGAAATGTTTCAAGCAAGTGAGGCGGCACTGGAGGCACTCATTCTGGTCAACTGATTGGAAGAGATCCATATCTGTGTCCATTCCAAAGAGAGATGACCCAATGGAATATGGAAATCATCGGACAGTATCTTTGATAATCCACATGAGTAAAGTTTTCTAAATGTAATACAGAAACAGCTGCAAGCATATATTGACAGAGAACTTCCAGAGATTCAAGCCAGATCCAAAAGAGGATGTGGAATGAGGGATATCACTGCTGATGTCCAATGGTTCTTGGCTGAAAGCAGAGAATACCAGAAAGATGTTTACCTGTGCTTTATTGACTACGCAAAGGCTTTTGATTGTGTGGATCATGACAAGCTATGAACAACATTGAGAAATATGAGTATTCAGGAACACTTAATTGTGCTCATGAGGAATCTGTACATGGACTAAGAGGCAGTTGTTCTAACTGGGAACACTGAATGGTTTAAAATTAAGAAAGTTGTGCGACAGGGTTGTATTCTTTCACCATACTTATTCAACCTGTATGCTGAGCAAATAATCCAAGAAACTGGATTGGAGGAAGAGACTCATTATCAACCTGTGATATGCAGATGATACAAACTTGTTTGCTGAAAGTGAAGAGGACTTAAATACATACCAATGAAGGTCAAAGAACACAGCCTTCAGTATGGATTACATCTCAAAGTAAAGAAAACAAAAATCTTCACCACTGGACCAATAAACAACATTCTTATCAACAGAGAAAAGATTGAAGTTGTCAAGGACTTCATTCTTCTTGGATCAACTATCTGCACTCATGGAAGCAGCAGTCAAGAGATTAGATGACGTATTGCATTAGGCAAATGTGCTGCACAAGACCTCTTTAAAGTGTTGAAGAGCAAAGATGTCAGCTTGAGGAGTAAGGTGCGCCTGACCCAAGCCATGGTGTTTTCAATAACCTCATATGCATGTGAAAGCTGGACAGTGAATAAGGAAGACCATAGAAGAATTGATGTATTTGAGTTATGATGTTAGAGCTATGGGCTGCCAAAAGAGCCAATAAATCCGTTTTGGAAGAAGTGCAGTCAAAGTCCTCCCTAGAGGCCAAGATGACCAAACTTCATCTCTCATACTTCGGACATTTTGTCAGGAGGGAGCAGTTGCTGGAGCAGGATACCATGTTTGGTAAGGTGGATGGTCAGAGAAAAAGAGAAAGACCCCAATGAGATGGGTTAGCCAAGTGGCAGCATCAATGGACTCAAGCGTGGCAACAGTAGTGAGGTTGGCCCAGGATCAGGCAGTATTTTGTTCTGCTGTACATAAGGTTGCTATGAGTTGGTACCAACTCGATGACACCTAACAACAACAAACATAGCTGGTTAATGAATAAAGAAGAACACAGAAGAACTGATGCATTTGAATTATATCAAATATTTCCATGGATTGCCTAAAGAATGAATAAATCTGCTTTGGAAGAAGTACAGTCGATTGCACCTTAGACTTGTAGGTGGTGATACTTCATCTTTCATACTTTAGACATGTTATCAGGAGAGACCAGTCCCTAGAGAAGGACATCATGCTTGGTAAAGTGGAGGACAGTAAAAAAGAGGAAGACCCTCAATGAGATGGATTGACACAGTGGCTGCAACAATGGACTCAATCACGGCAAAAAATGTGTGGATGGCACAGGTGCTGTGGACACAGGGTCGCTGTGAGGTGGAATGAACTCAAGTGCATCTAACAACAACATAACAAGATCATTTCAATGTAGAGTGTGTCCTAAACCTAATTAATCACTTCACAGTTATAAGGACCAGCTTAGACTTCGAGACAAATTGGCACAAATAGGGAAGACAGCTGTTACCTGGTAACAATTAATCCAATGCATCCACAAGTCATGAATTCCAAGGATTGCCAGTTAGTAGAAATTGAAATAGACAGTAGTAACTCCTCCCAGAGCCAGACTCTGAATTCATACTTTAAGTCTTCTATGAAAAAATAAATATCTGTTCTTTAACATCACATTCTGTCATCTCCAAGGACTCAAGATACTACTTTATTCCCTCCCCTTTCCTCTTGACAACTGTTTATAAGAGCCGCCAGGTGATAAAATTTCTAAAATGGAGTGGGTTGAATGAGGTAAATGAAGGAAATGGTCCACATTGGGAGATATGTTGAGCCTAAGACTATGATTAGCCTGAGGGACAAGCTAATCTGGGATGACAGACAAAAGTCTTGAAAAAGACTTGAACACCCGAGAAGATAAATAATGAGACTGAGGTGGGAAAGTTGTGTAGAGTTGTTTATCAGAACTTTGCTGGGTTCAATTTTTGTACACTTAAAAAATCCAAAGCAGGAGGTGTGATCAGAACCAGGATGAGGAAGATTGCAGTGTTGGGGGAAAACAGAAGGAAAAAAAGTAAATGTGTTAATATTATATGTCAACTTTTCTAGGCCATATTTCTTAGTATTATGTAATTATCCTTCATTTTGTGATTTATAAGCGGTGGTGATGGTTATGGAGTCGGTTCTGACCCATAGCGACCCTGTACAGGGTTTCCGAGGCTGTAAATCTTTACGGGAGCAGAAAGCCTCATCTTTCCCGCGGAACTGCTGGTAGTTTCCAACTGCTGACTATGAG
>NW_006408630.1:8297144-8312409 GCF_000296735.1 Chrysochloris asiatica
AAGGTGCTCTGGTAGCGTGGTGGTTATGAATTGGGCTGCAAACCTCAAGGTCAGCAGTTCAAAACTACCAGCTGCTCCGCGGGAGAAAGATGAGTTTTCTGCTCTGTTAAAGATTTACAGCCTCAGAAACCCTGTACAGGGTCACTATGTGTCAGAACCGACTCCACGGCACATAACCACCAACCACCATAATGTAATCACTTCCTTGGTGTGGTCTGATATAATCAGCCAATTGGTTGTAGAGGAATTTCCCCAGGGGTGTGGCCTGCTCCCAATATATGTACGGACAAGCAAAGTTTGCTGGCTTGCTCTGGATCTTGTTTCCGAGTCATTATCATTTGACCTCTGGTTTTGGGACTTGAGCCAGTTTATCATCTGACCTGCTGATTTGGAGATTTGTCATCTCTAAAGCCCTGTGGGCTAGCAGCCTGCCATTTGACCTGCCAATTCTGAGTTTGTCAGCCCCTACAAGCACACTAGTCAGAAGCTTCCAGCCAATGCCTGACCTATGAACTTTGGGATTTGTCAAACTCTACAACCATGTGAGCCATTTCCTTGAGTTACATGTTTCTCTCTGTATACATCCTTCACTAGTTTTGCTTTTTTAGAGAGCCCAGCCTAAAACAGGGACCATTTTTCCGGACAGTTCCTTTTCTCTCCCTTAATGTTTTTCATACATTTATTTTCATACACTTATTTTAAATACACACTATCGCTTTAGAATTGTCCAGTCAGGGCCAAAATTGAGGATGATATCTGGGGCAGGGTATGATTTTTTTAACTGCCTCTTTTGCACCTGGGATGGAACTGAAACAGTCCTTGAGGTGAAGAATAAAGGACACCATGCCAAAATCCTCTTCGATGGTGGTTACGAGTCAGGCTGCTAACCTCAAGGTCAGCAGTTGGAAACTACCAGCAGTTCCACAGGAGAAAGATGAAGCTTTCTGCTCCTGTAAAGATTTACAGTCTCGGAAACCCTATGAAGGATTGCTAAGAGTCGTAACTGACTCCACGGTATACCACCACCGCCATCACCACCACCTGGTGTTTATATGGAGTCCTGGTGTGGTGCTGTAGGTTAATGCGCTGGACTGCAAAGTTGGTTCGAACTGCAAGGTCAGAGATTCAAGCTTACCAGCCACTCTTCAGAAACCCTACACAGGGTCGCTATGGGTTGGAACTGAATCAACAGCACTTAACAACAAACAACAACAAGCATATATATAGAAGGAGTTCTGGTGTGGTGATGCGGGTTAATAAGCTGCACTGCAAAGTCGGTTTGACCACAAGGTCAGCAGTTCAGGTTCACCAGCCACTCCCAGGAAACCAGGCCGCTATGGGTTGGAACCAACTCAATGGTACTTAACAACAACAACATCAAGGTATGTAGAGAGTCTGGGTATAGCAGAGGACTTCAAACTGCAAGGTCGGCAGTTCAAACTCACCAGCCACTCATTCGAAAACTTACCCAGGGCTGGAATTGACTCGACAGCACTTAAGACTCGACAAGGCATATAGAAAGAATGTAAATTTTAATTTAGTGAATAAAGGATATTTTCTGGCCAAAGATGGGGTAAGGGAAGATGGGGTATTGCCAACCTTCGCTTGACCTGGGACAATGTCTTAACAAAGACTAAAGAGACGCGGTCAATGCCTACCACATGGGATGCTGACCAATAATAGTGAGAGTCCTATAGGGTTGAGACCAGAAGCAAACAGAGAGAAATCAGCAAATTAGGGTTCTGTGTAGGTTCAATTGTGAGGATGACTACTTGGCAGCATGAATATCGAATCCACATTTTCACAGAAAAAATCTGAAGAAAAAAAATGCATTCTCATTTCTACCACATTTTTCTTTGTGAAATTTCGGCACTTAAATAACTAGTTAACTACTAAGTCCAGAGACTCAATAAATACAAGTTGGTAATGCGAATGAAAATGTATATTTTCTATATCTTATATTTATAGAAAGGCGTTTTTGAGTCTTCAGAAGTACTTTTGATCAAGTCTAAGGAGTCCTGGAGTGGCGCTGTGGGTTAATGTGCCAGACTGCAAAGCCGTTCTAACTGCAAGGTCGGCGGTTCAAGCTCACCAGTCGCTTCTCAGAAACCCTATACAGGGTCGCTGTGGGCCGGAACCAACTAAATGGCGCTTAACAGCAACAACAAAGAGGCTAAGTAAATCACTGTTCAGTTCTCACAAAGGAGTAGCTGGAGGAGGCAAGATTCCTGATTTAAGCTCTACCATTCATCATCAGGAAAACTAGAATTTAGTGTTTCAAACCAGAGATAAAGAAGCTGCTTTGAGTCTGGTAAAGTCTTTCGCTACAACAGACTGTCTGGAGAGTCCTGCACACAGAGGAGTCAGTTCTCATGAGGGTTGTGGTTGGGCTGGGCAGGAAAGAGAACTCAAATACAATGATTTCTCCCTTCCCTCCAAACTAAATAATACTGTCGTTGATACCAGGTACTTTATGTACCTTGATTGATAAATATGTATTAGGAGAGCACATTCCTTCTGATAAGATAGGCTTTCTTAAGTTTATAAACCTATGTGGTGAATTATGAGGCTTTCTGCTCCCGTAAAGATTTACAGCCTCGGAAACCCTGTACAGGGTCGCTATGAGTCGGAACCGACTCCACGGCACATAACAACAACAACAACAACATATATATTTTAAGTGTTTAACATTTCACATGTAACTTTCTATAAAATCACCATGGTATGGTGGTTCAAGGTGATAAAAGGAGCAAAAGAGTAGAATAAATAGTAACCTTTTAAAAACAATAACAACAACAACAACAAAAACTCTTAAGAAACGTAATCTGGATGTAGTAGAAATGTGTTACACATTTAGACCTTGGGTTTGTACAATTCAAATTAGTCCTGGGAAACAGCAACTTCACATTAAAAAACCCTTTTCTCTAACATCCACCGTCTATAAACGAGCACTTGCACCTGCAAGAAGCAGGGGTCCAAGTTCAGGGGCTTTGTCTCAAAAGAATCAAGATCGGCCCAGCTGCTCTATCTCTGTTTCGAAAGCACGAAGCCATCTCGGGAACCTGTGTGGCTCGCGGAGCCGCGCCCCTCAAGCGCCCACCCCGGTAGCTCAGCGCCTGCCGGCCCACGCTCCTCAGGTCCCTTTAAGCGCCGTGCTCGCCTCCGCCCCCCGCGAGCCGAAGACGCGCCTCCCGCCGGGGTTACGTGAGTCCGGGGCGGGCTGCTGCCGGGCCAATGGCTGCTGCCTGGGCCGCCGCGCTCCTCCCGCGTCGCCGCCGCGGAGCTGCGGGCTCCTCCCGCAGGAGATAACTGTCAGCGCGCGAGGCGGCGGCGGGCCGGCTCAGTCATATGACCGGCTGCCGGCGGGCCCGGCGCCGAGCAGAGTTACTCAGTCGCAGCGGCCCCGCGCTCCCGCAAGGCTGGGCGGCTGTGCCGCCGCCGCGATGGCCCCGCCGCCGCGGCCGCCACCCCCGGCTGCACTCTGAGCCGCCGGCCCTCCGAGCACCACGGCCAGAGCTGCAGCGGCGGCGGCATCATGGCCCCGACCCTGCTCCAGAAGCTCTTCAACAAAAGGGGCAGCGGCAGTGGCGGCTGCGCCGCGTCGGCGTTTGCCCAGGGCAGGGCTCCCAAAGATGGACCCGCCTTTAGGTGAGGGGGCGTCTCGGGGCGCGTCTGGCGAGGGACCGGAGTTAGCTTCGTTGCCCGCCGGGGAAGGGGAGGAGAAGGGGAGCGGGTGGCCCGGGACGTCGCTGCCCATCGCGGGCGCCGGGACCCCGGGCTTGTCATCGTGGACGCGCCTGGTCCGAGTGTGGCTCCTAACCTTCTGTGACTGTGAGGGTCCATCCTGTCTTCTTGTCTTTCTCCACAACTCCAGTCCCTTTCCTTTCGAAAGAGTTCTTTTCTTGGGGTTCCCAGTTTTACACTTGGTTCAGGAGAAAAGGGATTTGCTGTGAATTGGGGCGAACCCTCCTTCCCAACAGAGCCTCCTGAGCACCTCTGCGGGCGCTGCAAAACTGTGAGCTATCGTTTTGAGGGCAGCTCCCACCTATTGTGTACGTGACAGTATTTTGAAGTTATGATGGAGCAGCAGCCACGAAAAAAGGCATCTTCCTTCTTTCTTGCCATATATGACAAGCTCTCAAACGGATGAATTAAAGTATGCAATTTTGGTATCATTTTGGAAGGTTGATGCCGCATGATGAATGTGTGGAAGTGGGGAGTAAAATGCTTTTATGAAATGGCTGAGATTTCGATTTAACAAAACTGATGAATTATATTTAAATAAGCCCAACTCCAGGCCGTTCTGAATAAATCTTAGATGCCCTTCTTAGCATTTATCTCATGAGCTTTTACTTTTTTAAATGCTTTATATTGATTTTTCTCATTTTTCTAAAAACCTTTTTCTCATTTTTCTGGTACCCATTGTACAGATGAGGAAACTTAAGTCAGGGAAAATTTAAGCTTCTTACCCAGTAAGTTTTTCTGCTTTCAGGGGCTAAAGTTTAAAAGCTGCTTTGAATGCATTTCAACACATTTAGTGTCGAAGTTCATTTATTTACTTTTAAATTTTGTATTTGGGGAAACATTTTTATTGAACATCTATTCCCAATGTGACAGGCACTTTGCTCGTTGTTTTTTGGCCAAAATATTGCAAAAATGGTTCCTTGTTAAACACATCTGTTGTTATGCCATCTAGTTGTTCGAACTCATAGCGGTGACCTGTGTACAAAAGAACTAAACACTGCCCATTTCGGCACCATTCTTGGAATGGTTGCCGTGTTTGAACCCATTGTTGCAGCCGCTATGTCAATCCATCTTCTTGAGGGTCTTCCTCTTTTTCACTGATTCTCTTCTATTCCAAACCAAGCCTTTTCCCAGGGACTGGTCCCTCCTGATAACGTGTACAAAGTGCTTGAGACAAAGTTTCTCCTCACTTCTAAGGAACATTGTGGCTGTCCTTCTTCCAAGACACATTTATTCACTCTTCTAGCAATCCATGGTATATTCAGTATTCTGTGGTAACACCGTAGTTCAAATGCATCAATTCTTCTCTGCTCTTCCGTATTCCATGCCCAGCTTTCGTATGCGTATGAGGCAAACAAGTCTAGACCCAGTAAAATAAACCTTTAAAAAGTTTCAAGTGAAACTTTGAAATAAAATTTGGATTAAGTTTTATAGTCTAGAATATGCTTTTGTTTAATGCCATTTATTTCATACACACACAGCCTCTCCCTGTAGTTAATGTCAAAATTAAATACCAATACTCTTATTTTTGATGTGTGTGTATGTTTGTACATGCTGTGTGTAAAAGATGTTATTTGGAAAGCAAATTGTGGGACCTTTAAGATACCCTAGTTAGATTCTCATATTTCCCTTGTGCTAACTGAATCCTTTAAATTTGAGTAGGGAATTTTATGCCTTTCACTGCTTTGAGTACTAGTGGTGCTGTGTTCTTTTGCAGAATGGTAGAGTTACTTCAAGCTCAGGGTATGTAATTTCTTCCCCCCACCCACCCCAACAACACACACACACAATAGTAACAAGGCTAGACAAAGGGAACAAAGTCTGCGGGGACAGGGGCATATGTGTTACAGGTGGTATTATTTTGGCAGCTCTTGAAAAGGACATTTAGAGCCGTTTGAATGCTGTTGGACATCATGGAGTTAAGCTGCCAATATTTCCTGTGCTCCCTGTCCACTTGCCCATTGCCATTTCCTCCACTCACAAATTTAATCGGGTATATTTTGAACAAAAAATTGTTGCTATATTTAGGGCCCAGCCATATTAGGGAAATTGATTCCCACTTTGTAGGAAACATTTTCAGTATACTGTTGTGATTTTCCATTGGTGTATAATAAAGAATACAAAATTGTGCCACGGAATTGTATTTTTTTAACCTCATTAGAATTTTCTGCAATTTTTCGAGGTAGATGTAGTTTGGAAAGTTTGGGGGTCTTTGTGGAACACCGATTTGATGAGGATGCCCCTATCAGCAGTGCCCTTCATAGAGGTTACTGTGAGGAAAGATATCCCTGGGAAAGAAAAAAAGTGAAGCAGCAGATGTCAGCAAAGACCCAGGAGGATGGGGACAAATTGATCAGTACACGCCAGGTCAACACAGGACACCCAAGCAAGTCTTCCTGCTCTGCTTACCCTAACTCTTGGGCTCTGTGTGGTCTTCCTGAGCATTCTCCTGGGATAATCTCCCGCTTTTGTCCTGCAACATTGTCCTGTTTTTTTTTTCATTTAAGGAGATCTGGTGGCACAGTGGTTAAGCACCTGGTTGTTAACAGAAAGGTAGGTGGTTCAAACCCACTAGCAACTCCAGCAGTCTGCTTTTGTAAAGATTGTTGTTGAACTATCCCCATAGGATTTCCTAGGCATCTGCTCTTCAGAAACCCCATACAGGTGGCTGTAAGTGGTAACCCACTCAATGGCACTTGACAACAACAACATTAGAGTCTTGGGAGGTGTATGGGGCTAATTCTACTCTGCCCTAAAGGGTTGCTATGAATGGAAATCAACGATGGCAACGGTTTAGTTTTGGTTTTCAGTTTTTCATTTTACCCAGATTTTATCAAATAAGAACTGGTGTGTGCTACTCAGAAAGGAGTTGCCTGATGTGTGGTGCTGTAGGATCAGCACTGGGCTGTGAATCACAAGGTTAGAGGTTCAAACCCACCAGCTGCTTCTTAGAAACCCTATACAGGGATGCTATAAGTCAAACAGACACAATAACACTTCACAACAACATATTTAGAGAGGAATCCTGGTGTGGCACAGGACTGCAAGGTCAGTTTGAATCATGAGGTTGGTGGATCAAACTCACCAGCCTCTCCTTGAAAACCCTATACAGGGTTGCTATGAGCTTCAATGCACTTAACAACAACAATAACAACATATTTAGAGAAGCTAAGGCAAGATCCTTAACATTAAAAAATCAAGTGTTCTTAACATGAATTGGTGTTCTGTAGTACATTTAAAAGCAGGGTGTATTGTTGATCTTGAGAATGACAGGTCCCCTAAAAATTCAGGTAAACATTTTTGGCAGTTTCATAATATTACATAAAGCCTAAGCAAGAGATATAACTTTATATATTTTGTTTTTTGCCTGGAACTTTGTGGAAGCCTTATACATCTTTTCTGTCCCTGATGGATGTTCACTGGTTATTTTAAACTTCTCTCCATGTATCTGAATTGTTATGCCCTTGATGTTATTTTGTTATAACTTACAAGTTTTAAGGAAGTTCAGGATACTTCCTTGTCATTTCTAGATTTTTACTGTTGTATTTTTATATCTCCAGCTTTTACATACTGTATTTTTATTGCCCAATATAAGTAGCTTATATCATAGGACATTTTCAGATCATCATGCTTTCTGGCATTCCTCTAAAAAGAGTATCATCACAGTCAGAATTCCTTCTAGTGCATTTTGTTTAGATTCTCAACAAAAAGCCCTTTTCATAGCTTCGAGGAAAGAGGTTGCTAGGAAAACATAGTAGGAATCTAAAGGGATTGAATTTACATGTTTGGGTGAAGTAATCAGGAATACTATATGATTGTGGGTATTTGTGAAGTTTAAATCCTTTTTAAAGTTTAAAATTGTGTTGAAGTCTTTGACATTTTAGTGGCCTCTCTAGTTGCTGGTCTTCAGTTTGATTTATTTAAAAATTAGATGCTATATGAGTATACATATATTTGAATAGCCCTGCATAGCAGAAGGATAAATTAGGACAGAAAGTGATGAATTTTCCAGTCATTCAAGCCAGAAGTGGAACTGAGTTCTTGGTTATCACTTTACATTTAAAAGCCAAGGTGCACCCAATGACTTACTTGTCTAGTTCAAATCTGAAGCTTTATATTAAGGTTTTTCTGTTTGTTTTTTAATGTCTCTGGTAAATTAGTGCACTAGTTCTTCTAAAATGTGTGTGCTACGGGGAGGCAAAAGATATCTAGTTAGCCAATGTTTTGTTTTGAGGCAGTTAAATGACCCTTCCCTCCACCCCTTCAAATACACACACACACACACACACACACACAGAGAGAGAGAGAGAGAGAGAGAGAGAGAGAGACAGAGTCCTGGCTTAGTGCTGATCCTCATTGTTCTGTTAGAACAAATGTAAGTAATTTGTTGAAGAGTTAGTTTAATCCACTTATCACTATTATCAAAAAACATCTGATGCTCATGTGCTTCTGACTTTCAAAGTATCAAGACAGGACAGCCATGGAAGGTCCTACTTATTAGAGTTTGCAATCCGAAGGACAACAGATTTTATACAAACGTGAATAAACAGCAAACAGCACATTGGAAACTCTTATCACAAAGATGCTTCAAACAGTGACACATAAGGGATAAATCTTAATTCCACTAGGTGCAGAATTAAAAATTCTTGGTCTTTGTGCTTGATGTGACTGAAGACAAGACTGACTTCCTCTTCCATCAGAGGGAAATTGCACTGGAGCTTTACTCTCTTCCCACTGACAGCTCTCAAGAATCAAGCATTTATAACGGCATTTTTCTGAGGTTCAGGAAAATATTTTGGGAAAAAGGACAGTAGTATAGTTCCAGTACTGTCATTTTTTAAAGCTCATAAAATAAGACATTAGAAGTATAAATAGTGTTTAGATTTATTTTTACCATTTTCTCATAGTCTTTCTTGAGATCTGCTTGCCTACTGCTTTGAATCTATTGGCACACTCTTTCCATCATAGCTCCTTGTACTGAGACATATCATCCACTGTGGGGGGTTATTAAAATTTTTTTTGCAGAGGTGAAAAATGGAGCTGTTCATCTAATGTAGTAGGTTCTGCTAAAACAATTAGGAGGGCAAATTGAGGAGACTATTGACTTATTCCTGCCTCATGTACCATGTCTTCATGAGACTTGAAAAAAAAAAAAAAGAATTTCATTCCCTTGACCCTCAGTTTCCTCACTTGTAAAGCGGCAGCAGCAGTCCCGTGTAATAGAAATTCAGTGAGGCAGTAATACAAAATGATTTTAAGAATTACGAAGAATGTTGTAAGTTATGGAGTTAAATATTTTTTCAAATTGTGATTTTACTAAAATTGTACCATTTTTCAGAGGCAGATTTCTTTTTGTATGTGGAAGACCTGAGATAGAACTGCAGTGGCATTGACCGTGACCTTATCAGGGGTTAAAAACCCTAAGTTTTCCAAAGGAGTGTTAAAGACAGTCAGCAGGCAGTAACTCTGACCTGGGTGTTAAAAAATATTGAACATTTTTGAGAGTATGGTATATTTTAAGAAATATTTGCAGGCTTTTTCTTATTAAGAATAAAATTGTTATTTAACCAAAGGGTAAAATTGGGCAAGCAAATGATACAGCAACACAATGATTTGATACACTGCAGTAACCACATCATTTTACTGAAATAAAAATAGCAAAAACCAAACCCATTACTGTCAAGTTGATTCCAGCTGATGGTGACTCCTTGTGGTGTCTTGGTGTGGTTCTTTAGGATAATGCACTAGACCACAAGGTCAGTTTGAACTGCAAGGTCAGCAGTTCAAATTCACCAGCTGCTCCTAGAAACCTTGTAAATGGTCGTTAGACATTGGAACTGACTTGACAGCATTTAACAAGAAAAACAATACAACCAAACCTGTTATTGTCAAGTTGATTCTAGTTGATGGTGATCCCATGTGCTATAGATTCGAAGTGATCCATAAGATTTTCTTGGCTGTGATCTTTACAGAAGCAGATCACCAGACCTTTCTTCTACAACACCACTCAGGTAGATTTGAACCACTAACCTTTCTGTTCGTTGCCAAATGCAAACTTGTTTGTGCCACCTAAGGACCTAGTATAGAAATATGTATGCCACTTCCTATTGACATGGCAGAGTGTTAGCCATAGAGAGAGAGAAAAAATATATAAATTTATATGAATGATATTGAAAAATAGGTGCGTATTATTATGTTTGTGTGGAAAAGGGTGTTTGCAATACTGTACACCAACATATTAACACTGGTTGCCAAGGGGTGGGTGAAATATTTTATTCTTTTTTTGTTAACACATTTGGATTTAGCTATAATGAATTAGTGATGTTTTTATGTTTTTTTTAAATATAAAATGACTTTTAGAATACTTTACACTGTGGCTAGAGGGATAAGTATATAACGTGTGTAAAATGAATATGAATAACAAGTTTCGTAAAATGTTTCCTCTTTGTTAAAATAACTGTGGTTTATGTTATTAAAAGTATTATGCTTATGAATTTTAGTGTATTTAAAATCCGAGTTAGTATAAGGAGCTCTGGTAGCGTAATTATTATGAATCGGGCTACTAACCTTAAGGTCAGCAGTTTGAAAGTGCCAGCCAGTTGGCTGGAGAGTGATGAGGCTTTCTGCTCCCGTAAAGATTTTCAGCCTCAGAAACCCTATACAGGGTTGCTATGAGTTAGAACCTACTCCACGGCACACAACCATCACCACCACCATAGTTGTTAAGTGTCTTCGAGTCGGTTCCAACTTATAGTGACCCTGTTGTATAGGGTTTCCAAGGAGTGGCTGATGAATTTGAACCACTGACCTTGCGGTTTAAACCGACCTTGTAGTGTAGTGCCTTCTCCCACAGTGTCACACCAGGACTCTGCCATAGTAGGCCGAACCATAGTAGTTGTTGTTAAGTGCTGTTGAGTTGATTCCGACCCATAGTGACCGCATGTAGGGGTTCCAAGGAGTGGCTGGTGAGCCTGAATTGCCAACCTTGCAGTTCAAACTGGCTTTGCTGTCTAGCACATTAACCCACAGTGCCAGGACTCCATTAGGCCATACCATAGTTGTTGTTGTTAAGTGCTATCGAGTGGATTCTGACCCATAGCCACCCTAGTAGGCCAAGTTAATTGTTGATGTTAATAATTGTTAAATAATTGTAGGCAGTATGTATGTACACACTTTTTACTAACATCATGTACCTCCTAGTTTAAATGTGTTGGTTGGGCAGAGTCACTGCTTCATCCAAACTTCACAGCCCAGCGGAGTCTTCCACAGTGAGGAGCTGTGTGCACATCGCAAGCTGATGTCTTTATGCTTAAGGAGAGACCTTAGTAGAATATTCTTATAAGCATATTGTAAATATTCACTTAAAACATGCTTAGAAAGAATTTATTTTAAATATGTTTGAATTTGGGAACACTTGGATAAGTTAAGATGCCTGGATTGAATGTTTTGAAAACTAAAATGTGTATCATCATTTCAAGATTTGAAATGTATATTTGTCATACTACACATTGTCATTTGATTCAGTAGTTGGTATTGAGAGATAGACCAGGATACACAGTCTTTTAATGCACAGAGTATATAGAAATAGACGCAAAGAGAGCATTGGCTTTTGTTGTTGTTGGCTGTAGATTGATTGTGCTTTTTATGGTTACTTGTGAGATCAACTTAAGGAAGCTACTTTGCTGTTGTGATCCCTGGCAAAGGAAGTTGTAAAAGATTGGCCTTGAACTTTTGAAATGCTTTGGCTGCCAGCGTGAACTCCTGGGGGGTGAATCTGATTTGGGAACTAGTACTGTACTATATTTCTCCAGCCACTGTTTTTCTTGGTGTGGGCGCAAAGGAGCAAATGTTTTATCCTGATAGTACAAGTCCCTGGCCTAGTGTGAATTGTTAGGCCTGGATTGTGAGATCATGATCTTGGCTGTAAAATAAGTCTTTCCTTTGTGCCTTTGAGTGCTGGAATATTTGGTGAGTTCCCACTTACCGAGCATTCTTTATCTCAAGTTTGTGAAAAGTGATTATTATGTAAAGGAGGAAAAACAGGGTGGACTTTTCCAGTTAACTGGGCATGCAATAGTGATTTCCCTCAACCCCACCCTATCAGTAAATGGAACATCCATGAATCACTTCTCATGGCCACACAGACACTTTTGTAACCAGTGCTTGGATGGGAGGGCAGGGTGGGGATGGAAGAAGATGGACTGGCATCCCGCTTGTGTTCAGCCAGAATCTGTCCAGCTGCCTTTATAATGGACTTCTGAAAAGGACAATGTGCCTTCTCATGCTGCGTATTTTTATCCCTTCTTCCTGTACTCTTCTGCTTGTTCTGAAATAATATGATAAATATTATGTGCATTGCAATAAAAAGCAGCCATTAATGTAATTATACTGTGGGTAAGTGTTATACAGCCGGATGCTTTTTGCCCTATATAAGATCTTAGCGTGAGTCTGGGTCCCACATTATCGTGGAGTTCTAATCTCCTTAATGAAATGTCTGTACTTTGTAGAATTTTATAAAGTAATATATTACATTTTTTAGAGTACAGTATTTTTCTAATTATTTATTCGAGAAATCTTGCTTAGTCTGTAAATTGTACCCTAGAACCTATGCCCAGCATAATGCTATAAAGAGATACGCTGCACTATATTATTGAGATGGGTTTATCACCACACTCAGACTTTTTAAACATAAGTGACAGCATTTCTGCATTTGGTGTTGGTTGTTGGGTGCAGTTGAGTCAGTTCTGACTCATAGCTACCCTGCACAGGGTGTTCGAGGAGCGGCTGGTGGGTTTGAGCTACTACTTTGCAGTTAGCAGGCTAGTGCTTATCCTACAGCATGACATCAAGACTCCACATTTGGTATGTTGTTGTTAAGAGCCATCGAGTTGGTTCCGACACATAACGACCCTGTATAGGGTTTCCAAGGAGTGACTGGTAGGCTTGAACCGCTGACCTTGCAGTTCAAACCAATTCTGCAGTCCAGTGCATTAGCCCATAGCACTCTACCCTTAATTAAGTGATTATTCATTCTTGGTTACTTTAGTGAAGTCTAATTGAAAATGACACCTAATTCACACAGGTTGTCAAGGTGAGCGTGGATACTGGGAGAATTCATCCCTCAATGGTGGAGGGGAACGTATCAAGGCATGCATATCTGCTGGGGACCTCAGTCTAGTTCCTATGAGGATAGCATAGTGGAAGCTAATGATTTAATCATGTGGTATATGTGAACAACCTAAACTCTACAAATTTATGATGGAGAATTGATAGTGCACTGACTTTGGTGTGTCCTCACTTACATTGTGTAAGCGATATCAGTAGAAGTTGAATATTTACATGAATTTACTTGATGATTTAATGCAATTAAAAATATATATTAACTTAGAGTATCTGCTTTTCCTTGATTTATATACTCAAAATCCTATAATACTAAATGTACCATTGTCCAGATTTAGTGCTCAAACAATTATTGGTCAATTTTATTTTTGTGTGGCCTGTTCTCACTAAAGGGTGTGTGTTTTTATGTGTGTGTGTGTGTGAGAGAGAGAACAGAGAGAATGAGAGAGAGTTTGCAATTTAATATCTTGTCCATGAAACTGTTCACAGAATAGATTAACATTCACTTTGATGGTTTAACAAACTGAAAATAGAATATGCTTACAAGTACACATATATCAGTTAAACAAAGTTGAACCGATATTGCATTTCAATGAGTAAATAATGCTAACTAAACTTTTCTCTTGGTTGCCATGACAACTCGTTATTTCTTCACAAGTTGAAGACAAGTTAGATGTTAACCTGTACATTCCTCAAGAGATGAAACAGGTGTTGATTTAGGATGTGTTAGGAAGAAGCAACAAAATCACCATCCTAATCAGTTCTGGCTTTAACACTTCATAAATACTTCAGACTGCCAACTGCCTCTCTCTTGTGTGCCCAGAAAATTGGAATTTTCTTTTCTCTTTCATACAGTCTAAACCTTTGGATAATATAGAAAAAATATTTAGTGAATTTACTAATCATATATTATAATCTTTTCACTAGTTTAATTTTTCAAGTTCTTTTATTCTATAACATATGTAAATGATTAAGAAATAGTAACAAGAATATCATTCAAGTTTGATGTTATTTTTAAGTATGTATTTGAGAAAAGCTGAATGAATAGGTGAATATGTATGGTAAGGGTTGAGGATGAATATTGGAATATTGGAATTCTTTGAAATTCCAATAATTTTGAATTGAATATTTGAATAATTGAATATTGAATAATTGAATATTGGAATTCTTTGAAATTGTGGCACTGCTATTGTGTTCCCAGTGTCTGATCAAAGATGGTATCAATAAATACCTGTTCAGTGAATGAATTGGAAAGTGTTTTTAAAACTGATCATCCTTAAAGATTCCTGAATCTCTTGAAATATTAATATTTTTAGTAGAAAACTGCCTTTCTTGATGTTTCTGGTATGCATTATGACAAGAAAAAAACAACAACACAACTTTTTATTGTGAATTGGATGAAGGTTTACAGACTAGATCATCAGCTTTGTTGTTGTTGTTGTTAGGTGCCATCGAGTCGGTACTCGATGTCTTCCTTATTCACTGTCCAGCTTTTGCATGCATATGAGGTTATTGAAAATATCATGGCTTGGGTCAGATGCACCTTATTCGTCAAGCTGACATCTTTGCTCTTCAACACTTTAAAAAGGTCTTGTGCAGCAGATTTGCCTAATGCAAATACATCGTTTGATTTCTTGATTGCTGCTTTCGTGAGTGTTGATAGTTGATCCAAGAAGAATGAAGTCCTTGACAACTTCAATCTGTTCTCTGTTGATAAGAATGTTGTTTATTGGTCCATTGGTGAGGATTTTTGTTTTCTTGACATTGAGAAGTAATCCATACCGAAGGCTGTGCTCTTTGATCTTCATTGTTGTTGTTGTTGTCAGGTGCCATTGAGTCGGAACCGACTCATAGCGACCCCATGTACAGCAGAATGAAACAATGTCCGATCCTGGGCCAACCTCACTACCCGCTGCCACACTTGACGCCATCAACGATGCCACCTGGCCAATCCATCTCATTAGGGGTCTTCTTCTCTTTCTCTGACCCTCCACCCTACCCAGCATGACATCCTTCTCCAGCGACTGTTCCCTCCTGACAGTATGTCCAAAGTATGAGAGACGAAGCTTAGCTATCTTGGCCTCTAAGGAGCACTCTGGCTACACTTCGTCCAAACAGATCTATTGGTTCTTTTGGTAGTTCATGGCACTTTTAGTATTCTTCTCCAACACCACAACTCAAAGGCATCAATTCTTCTATGATCTTCCTTATTTACTGACCAGCTTTCACATCCATATGAGGTTATTGAAAATACCATGGCTTGGGTCAGGCGCACCTTAGTCCTCAAGCTGACATCTCTGCTCTTCAACACTTTAAAAAGTTCCTGTGCAGCAGATTTGCCCAATGCAGTACGTCGTCTGGTCTCTTGACTACTGCTTCCATGAGTGTTGATAGTTGATCC
>NW_006408630.1:8314692-8341701 GCF_000296735.1 Chrysochloris asiatica
TTCCATTTCATTTTTGACAACTTCCAATTTTCCCAGATTCATACTTCGTACATTCCATGTTCCGATTTTCAATGGATGTTTACAGCTGTTTCTGTTCATTTTGAGTTGTGCCCTATCAGCAAATGAAGGTTCTGTGGGCTTTTCGCCCCTGAGTTTAACTCTGTTCATGTATCCTGGTTAACTCTACTTTGAGGAGGCATTTTTTTCCCCAGTCTCATTCTGAGTGTCTTCCCACCTTCCGGTCCTGTATCTGACAATGTTTCTCTGCTATTCAGAGTTTTCAGTGACTAGTGATTCGGAAGTAGTTCATCACTCTTTCTTCCTAGTCTGCCTTTGTCTGGAAGCTCATCTGAAACCTGTCCACCATGGGTGACCCTGCTGGTTATTTAAAATACTGGTGGCATAGCCCTCAGAATCACAGCAACTCAAGCCACCACAGCATGACAAGACAGATGAGTGGTGGCCGTTTGGTTTTATGTTGATACTGTCACTTTAAATTTCGATGTCAATCCTGATACAATCCTGATATAATCAAGATGCAATCAAGATGTTCTCTCCTGATACTATCAATCCTGATACAGTCCTGATACAAGATCAATCCTGATCTTTATTGGTTAGTATTTTAAGTCCTCTTCACTTTCCGCAAGCAAGGTTATATCATCTGCATATCGCAGGTTGTTAATGATTCTTCCTCCTATCCTGATGCCTCGTTTTTCTTCATAGAGACCAGCTTCTCAGATTATTTGCTCAGCATACAGGTTGAATAAATATAGTGAAAGAATACAACCTTGTCGCATACCTTTCTTAATTTTAAACCATTCAGTGTCCCCATGTTTTGTTTGAACAACTGTCTCTTGGTCCAGGTACAGATTCCTCATGAGCACAATTAAATGTCACGATCCATACAATGGAAAGCCTTTGCATAGTCAATAAACCACAGGTAAACATCTTTACATTCAGCAAATTATATACTTTGTTTCATATCACTGATTACAATCGCCTTCCTGCAACAACATTTATCCTTCTTCCTCCCTGTGGCTCTCCATTTACATCTTACATTTCAAAAATGAACAAGACCAAAAAAAATTTGATGTTCACTTACATGACAAAAAAATATATATTAATTTAAGAAGCCAAAGGACACTTTCTGGCAGCCAGCCTTCTGCCCACAGGCACCCAACCTTTCTCAGTCCATGGGCTTAGAGCCCACAAGACCTCTGTCACTGCCTCTTCTACCTTCTCTGCTATCACTGCTTTTCTAGATAGGGATCTCACACTCCACTCAAGATCTCATGCTCTTCCTTATTGATGGTCCTGGCATCATTCGTACCTGAAATGAAAGATTAACACATCTACAATTATAGTTAAGGAGCTCTGGTAGCGTAGTGGTTACGAATCAGGCTGCTAATCTCACGGTCAGCAGTTCAAAACTACCACCTGTCCCGTGGGAGAAAGATGAGGCTTTCTGCTCCTGTATAGGTTTACAGCCCCATAAACCTTGTACAGGGTTGCTATGAAGTTGAACCGACTCCACGGGACATAACAACAATTATAGTTGTGACAGTCACAATTAATCCTGCTAACAGTTATTCACGACTGAGTCATAGAATCCTATCACCATCATCCCCTATCCCCTTTCACCACATCCATCTGGGAAAGAGAAAATCTATTCAGTGGGGTTCTGCTTTACCCCCCTCATTCTGAAACTAAGCACATTCATGAAAGGTTGTAACCCAGCCACTTTATGCTTTTATAGTACCTCCATTTTTTATAGCCAATGTCTAAATTTCTCATCCCTGTCACCCCAGTATACTGAGGAAACAAGGTTGTTCCTTGATATGAAGAATCATTCCATTCCCATTGAAATTTTGAGTCACTACATTCATAGGCAAAAGTTTAGTTTGTCTAATTGTAGCAGTTTACACTTGTTTGTAGTATCACACATCAGTGTCTTCCTCGTTCAATTTCTGGTCAAGTAGCCATCAAAGCTAGGTCAAATGGATACTGTCTGCATGTTGGGAGATTCACATATACCTCCCTGCACTTTAGACCAGGGGCTAGTTTTATGCCCACAGGCTCAGGAGTTCACACATCTCTGTAAACTTCAGACCAGTTAGCCCTTCTTTTTCTGTCTCTCATCTCAAGGTGAGCGGGTGCCAATGGAACGTGTCCAAATTTAGCCCATGTCTTCATTGCTGCATTTCCCCCACTTCCACTCACAAGTGGTCACCAGTGAGCATACTAGACTGCTCCAAGGTTCCCTTTAGGTTTCAATCCTAGAAGGGTGTTTTCCCAGATGGGCTGACTTTTCTTGCTTTGATGCCTCCAAAGCATATAGCTTGCTTAAGTGGTCACCAGTGAGCATACTAGACTGCTCCAAGGTTCCCTTTAGGTTTCAATCCTAGAAGGGTGTTTTCCCAGATGGACTGACTTTTCTTGCTTTGATGACTCCAAAGCATATAGCTTGCTTGAGGTCCAAATAGCTGAACAGTCTGCCTTTTTTTTTTTTTTGCAGGTCTTTATTTCATTAAGAATCTTTTTTGTTGTAACAGCAGTTATAGGTTGGTCTGCATGTTTTTTCAAGTGGCACTGTGACATTTTAAAAGGACATTTTATTTATTAAACAACATGAAGAAATTACCTTTTTTCCATTAATATTAGTGAATTGTTTTTGTGGTATTAGTTTGATAGGGTAAGTACTCTATAGGATCAGTTGGCCTCTCCCTCCCATCCCAAAAGACCTAAAAAAAAAATTTTTTTTTGTTTAAATAATGTATCTGAGATCCAGTTATAAAACCCCACATATGTCAGAGTAACTTAATGAGATGTGTCAGAGTAACTTAATGAGAAAGTGTCTGATTTAAATAAAATCTTTGAAGCTCTGAAATTATTAGTTATGTGTTGGTAAATGTCAACCTGTGTTCTAGACACTTCTTAGAATCATTTAAATTCTTGTGTGACTTAGTGAAATTGTGGTGAATCATAGAGTGAAATTTGCTAATTGGTTTTCTTAAATTTAAAACACAACACCCTTAATTATAGAAACTTGGTAATTCTATACCCTGCAGATACTATGTTTTCATGTTATTTGCAGTAAGTATGCTAGAAAAGAAGATAGAATCATATCAACATTACATGTTTATTTTTCCATTTGAAAACTAACTTAAAATGGGTTTCCGAATCTGACATTTTCTTTAAGAAGAGTACACCCCAGACATAGTGTTAATGTCAGCCTACCCGGTGTAAGGAAGTGAGCTATGAGTAAACATTTTCCCCAAGCATATCAGGCAATGACTGTTTGCTTTAGAATGGTACACTGAATAAGATAGTTGCTAGGGCAGAAGGAGTTGACAGGAAATACTGGTCCTGTGGAAAGTGGGGAAGGTGAACTCTTGGTGTCTACTTGGTTCTTTCCCATGTTCCAGGCTTCATTGAGGACCTTATGAACAATGGTAGCTGTGGTACATTGCTTAGTGTCATATGTTTCTGAAAAGTTTTTTTAATCAGTGGAATTATGGTTTGATTTTATTCAAGATTATTAATTCTTAAAAGACTGGTAAATATTAAATAATATATAAATGACATACACTGAAATATAAGCCTGTCACATCATGCGTGTAATCTCTCTTCATGAAGGTTAGTATACCAGTTTCTTCTGCATCTTTCTAGAAATATCCCATGTACATACAAGAAGAAAATGATCTTTCCCTCAATCAGAATGGTGTCACTGTACATAATGTTCTGCATTTTGCTAATTGGTACCTTTTAATATATACTGTGGGTTGGAACCAAAACGACAGCACTTAACAACAACAACAACAACAAATACTTCATTAATTCTGTGGTTTCAAGTCTGCCTGAACATTAGAATTGCTTCTTGTTGTTAGCTGCCATTGAGTTGTTTCTAACTCTTAGCGACGCTTTGCACAACAGAACGAAACACTGCCCTATCCTATGCCAGTCTTAAAATCATTGCTACGCTTGAGCCCATTGCTGCTGCCAGTTTTCTGCTGACCCTCCACTTTACCATGTATGGTGTCCTTATCCAGGGAAAGGTACCTCCTGATTATATGTCCGAAGTATGAGAGACTAAGTCTGGCCATCTTGACTTCTAAGGAGCACTTCTTGCGACATAGATTTGTTGGTTCTTCTGGCAGTCCATGGCACTTTTAATATTTTTATCCAACACCGTAACTCAAGTGCATCAATTCTTCTCTGGTTTTTCTTATTCATTGCCCAACTTTCACATGAATATGAGGCTGTTAAAAACACCATGGCTTGTGTCAGGCGCACCTTAGTCCTTAAACTGACATCTTTGCTCTTGAACACTTTAAAGAGATCTTGTGCAGCAGATTTGCCTAATTCAATATGTCATTTGATTTCTTGACTGCTGGAGTCCTGGTGTGGCACTGTAGGATAAGCATTCAACTGCAATGTAGATTTGAACTGCAAGGTTAGCAGTTCAAATCCACCAGCTGCACCTTGGAAACCCTATATAGGATTGCTATGAGTCTGAACTGACTTTATGGCACTTAACAACAACTAGTTCCATGAGAACTGCTTAGTGAGATTTAAATACTCCAGACCACACTCTCTCAGGGGCCTATATATCAGCCTTTGAAAACCTCCCTAGGTTAATTGCACTGTGCAGCTAAGAACACTAATTTTAAGGAATCCCCTATTGATGGGTACTTGGTTTGTTTATAGGCTTTTTCTTTTAAGAAATGATGAGTTTCTTGCATCACGATCATTATATATAAGCTTATGTATATTTCTAGTTTGACAACCCATAATGGAATTTCTTCCCAGTTGGCCTTTAGAGAGATTATACCTACTTATGCTGCCACCAACAATATGCAATAGTAGCGGTTTAGTGAAGATGAGTTAAAGAGTCCTGGTGTGGCTCTGTAGGATAAGCACTGGAATGCTAATCCTTAGGGCAGAGGTTGAAACCCACCACCTGCTCGTCAGAAATCCTATCCAGGGTTGTTAGGAGTTGGAATCAGACAACAGCAATAGAAACAATACTGGTGAAGTGATGAAACAGATCTTAGTCCATTCTTGATAGCTGTAGATCATTTGTTCAGTTGAATATCTGTGCAGATAGATGTTAAGCTCTTTTGCAATTCAATTTGGCAGTGCTATCTAGACATAAAGGAGCCCTGGTGGTATAGTGAGTTAAACATTGGACTGCTAATCACAAGGTCAGAAGTTCAAACTCACTAGCCACTCCACAGGAGAAGAATGAGACTATTTGCTCCCAAGAAGACTCGAAACCCTAATCATCAGTTTTTACTGTGTTCTAAAAAGGGCTTCTATGAGTCACAATTGATTCAATTGGCAATGGGTTTTTTTTTTTTTTTAAATCTAGATATAAAAGTATTCATGTCTTTAAAATTTTGCTTATTGTGAATTGACACTGAATGGTTTAAAATTAGGAAAGGGTGCACCAGGATTGTATACTTTTACCATACTTACTCAATCTGTATGATGAGCAAATAATCTAAGAAACTGGGTTATATGAAGAAGAATGTGACATCAGGATTGGAGGAAGACTCATTAACCACCTACGATATTCAGATGATGCATTCTTGCTTGCTGAAAGCAAAGAGGACTTAAAAAATACTTAACCGAATAGGATCTTCAGAGAGGATCTGTCTACATTATGGATTACCTCTCAATGTAAAGAAAATAAAAATTCTCACAATTGGACCAATAAATAACATCAAGATAAATAGAGAAAAGATAGTTGTCAAAGCTTTTATTTTGCTCGGAAGCAGTGGTCAAGAAATCTTATGGCATATTGTATTAGGCACATCAGTTACACAAGACTTCTTTAAAGTATTCAAGAGCAAAGATGCTAGTTTGAAGACTAAGGTACGCCTGACCCAAGCCATGGCAGTTTCAATAGCCTTTTATGCATGTGAAAGTTGAAAAATGAATAAAAAAGACCATAGAAGAATTGATGCGCTTGAGTTGTGGTATTGGAGAAGAATATTAAAAGTACCATCGACTTCCAGAAGAACAGACAGATCTGTGATGGAAGAAGTACAGCCAGAATGCTCCTTAGAAGCTAGGATGGCCAGACTTTGTCTCACATACACATTATCTGGAGGTGACCTATCCCTGGATAAGGGCATCATACTTGGTAAAGTGGAAGGTCAGTGAAAAAGAGGAAGACACCCCCCCCCCCCAGGAGATGGACTGGTACAGTGGCAGTAGCAGTGGGCTCAAGTGTAGCAATGATTGTGAGATTGGCACCGTACCAGGCAGTGTTTTGTTCTGTTGTACATCAGGTCACTATGATTTGGTACTGATTGGATGATATCTAACCACCACCACCACCACAACAACAGTGCTCTAGACATTCATTTGTCTTTGTAGCAAAGATAAATATCATATACAAATATCCTTTTTCAAACCCTTAATATATTTGTGGATATATTCCCCAAATCTCTTCCAGCCTGTGTATCTGTCCATGTATCTACCTGCAGAACACTGTTGTTCTAGCATTGTGTATATAACAACATTTACTTCTTTCACCTACAACCCTTGCATACCTCCCTCTGTAAACCTCCCTTTCTTTGTATATTGCCCTCCCTGTTACCTGAGTTAACATGTGTCTACCCTCTAGTCAGTGAATTATTCTGCTTACCCTCCCACCCCTGGTAACCATCCAAGAACGTTTCTTTTAGCATGAAAACCTTTCTTGAGTTTTTATATATTTGTCCTTTTGTGATGGACTAGTTTCAGTCAGCAAAAGGTCCTCCAGGCTCATCAGTGTTATGAGGTGTTTTGCAGCTTCATCATTATTCTGCACTGTTGTATAGTATCACATTGTGTTTATGTGTATCAGTTTGTCTTTCCATTCTTCCATTGATGGGCACTTAGGCTGTCTCCATCTTTTTGCTATTGTGAATAGTGCTGCATTGAACATAGGTGGGCATATATCTACTCATGTCCTGGCTCTTATTTCTTATGGATATATACCAAGTAGACAGATTGTTGGGTCAGATGGTCTTTTTATTAACATCTTTTTAAGGAAGTGCCGTACATTTTCCACAGTGGTTGTCAAGTGCCACTTCTGAGTATTTTTGTTGATTGTCCCAAATAAACACACTGATCCGTCTCACCTCCTGCGTTTAGAGCTGCTTTCTTTATGTCACTTACTCCTTGGAAACCGTATACAGGGTCACTGTGAGTCTGAACTAGTTCACTTAACAACAACAACAATACAAGGTATACCAACTACTTTTAAAATTTGTTCAAACACTGTACTAGATTGTAACTTGATAGCAAGGAACACTATATATATGTATGTCCCTGTCATGCGTAGAGTAGCAGTGAACAAACACGTTAATAGACACTCAGTCTAAACATTTGAATATATTTATTTGAACCTATTTTCAAGAACTCCTGCTTTGTCGCTGTAGGATCAGCACTGGACTGGGAACCACAAGGTTGGCAGTTCAAACCCACCAGCTGCTCCTTATAAACCCTATCGAGGGTCGCCATGAGTTGGTACAGACTCAACAGTACTTAATAACATTTATTTTCAAATAGTACTACTACTTAGAGAAATATAAATTAGCCATCATATAAAGTTCCTTTTTAATTTTTGCACAAATTTGCCTCTTTGAAGCTTCAATTTTAGAATGAATGAATAGATGTGTTTATTCACTGCAGGCTGCTTACTGTGTTTACTGTCCCCCTTTTTGCTAATTTGTTGTTGTTGTTGTTAAGTGCCATCAAGTCGATTCTGGCTCATAGCAACCCTGTATAGGGTTTCTAATGAGTGGCTGGTGAGTTTGAACCACTGACCTTGTGGTAATTCAAACCAACTTTGACGTCTCGTGCCTTATTCCATAGCACCACACCAAGACTCCTTTTTTCTAATTAAGGTTATCAAAATTTCTTTTAACTTCTGATACTCTTTTCTTTAAGATTTTATTATTTTCTATACCTATTATTTTCTATACCTATACCAGCTTACATTTTTGAGGTTCACTGGCAAGAAATGTCTGATGTAGTCCATTCGGAATACAGTTTTCAAAAGTATGAAGTCATTGCTATTTATATTTGTTCCTGACATTTTATCTGATTTTCTCAGTATTTTCTGTGCTTCCCCCTACCCCCAGACAGTTGGTGTATATCTTCAATAAATTCTTTATATGGGACAAAATTTAGAGTTTAGGATCTTTCATAAGAATAGCTTGAATACCTCTTTACTTAAACTGACCTAACCTTTGCCCAAATTGAAACTCATTGGCTCCTTACATATTCATTCTCAAAACTCTGAAAGGTCTTACGGTTTGTTCCCTTCTTTTGGGTATTTTTCTGGTGAAAAATATTCCATGCCAACTATAAATAAGGCTCTATCCATGGCTAGTCTCTTACCCAGATCGATTATGACTATGCTAAGTTCTGTCTTTATAGTCATCACTAAAACACCATTCTGTTTATTCTTATTCCAGAGAAAAATTTATTTATCCCTACTTCTGTTTTCTGGATCATATCCAGTTGTCTGCCCCCAAATAAACACTGGCTTCATGTTTATGTTGGATTTTTTTTTTCTTCCAGATTTTTTTATGCTGTTAATGGTGAGGATGTGCACACCAAAATATATGAGGGGACTTCAAAAAGTTCATGAAATAATGAAATTAAAGGATAATGGAAAATTTCCACAAACTTTTCGAGTCTCTTTCCTTGAATGATTGGATAGTTTCTGCATGTACTATTTAATGGAATATATTATAGGTTGCTTTGAATTGTGCAGCCATTCCCACCCTCCTTTTTTGATTTGTTCCTCCTCCATTAGCATAAACTCCCTATCCTGAGGTTCCTATCTAATGTTTCAAGATGCTGTTGTCAATGTAGCCTATGTTGTTGTTGTTGTTGTTAAGTGCTGTCGAGTCGACCCATAGCGACCCTGTATAGGGTTTCCCAGGAGAAGCTGGTGAGCTTGAACCACCAACCTCGCAGTTCAGATGGCTTTGCAGTCTGGCGCATTAGCCCACAGCACCCCACCAGGAATCCGTAGCCTGTGTAGATAGTGCTTAAAAGAGCACAACGCTTAAGGCAGACCTCCGTTTTTTAAAAACTAGTTAAGCTAAGGTATTGTTTGGCTTTAAGATGGGCTTCCTGGGATATTTTTGATCTAAGGGCTTCATGTTTTACCCTTGTTAAAAACGGGTGACCCAATACTTGAATACTAATATGCTGATGCAGCCTATACAGTGAAAACATTAATGATACATGAGATTTGTACGAAAAAAGTGTACCTGTTTTAGTTTCTCACTGTCTTAGTTAAAGAAATGCTTAGGTTAAAAAAATAAGTTTACTAGTACACAGATCATATGCAGCATGACAGAAGCTTGCTCCTCCGTTTCAATATGTGAGTGTCAGTTTTGAAGTAAGTGGACTGACAAGGGCTTGAAAATATGGTTAATATGGTAATGAGGAGTCCTGGTGTGGCACTGTGGGCTAATGCATCAGACTGCAAAATCGTTTGAACTGCAAGGTCTGTGGTTCAAGCTCACCAGCAGCTCTTTGGAAACCCTATACAGGGTCACTATGGGTCAGAATCGACTCAACGGAACTTAACAACAACAGCAACACAGTAATGAGAGCAGAAGTGGTTTTTGAATTTCAAAGAACACAGATTTGTTTGGGAAAAGGCACCTATTGCAGCCTTCTTTGAAATTCTTCCTAAAAAGTAGTGACAAATTAACCTGAGTTAAAAGAAAAACACAAAAAACCTTGTTGAGTACATTCTGACTCATGGTATCGCCATGTGTTGCAGAGTAGAGCTGCTCTGTTTTCTTGACTGTCAGTTTTTACTCAAGCAGATCACCAGGCCTTTCTTCTGTGGCACTTTTGGGTGGACATTTGAAGCAATCTTTAGGTAAGCAGTCAATCACAAACTGCTTGTGTCACCCAGGGACCATATTCTGTGGGCTTCTTACTTTCTGTTTCCTAAGATAGTGTAGTGGGAGTCCTGGTGTGGCGCTGAGGGTTAATGCGTCAGACTGCAAAGTCGGTGGTTCAAGCTCACCAGCTGCTCCTTGGAAACCCTATACAGGGTCACTATGGGTAGTGGTTATGAATCAGGCCCTTAAGGTCAGCAGTTTGAAACTACCAGCTGTTCCGCGGGTGGAAGATGAGACTTTCTGCTCCCGTAAAGATTTACAGCCTCGGAAACCCTGTGCAGGGTCGCTATGGTTGGAATCGACTCGACAGCACTTAAGAACAACAACAATGGGTTGGAATAGACTTGACAGCACTTAACAACAACAAGAACAAGATAGTAGTGACAAATTAAACAGAGTCAAAGGTATTGCAATTTCAATGTTTGGGGGTTTCCTTCTCCTTAGGAGTTTTTGTGATTCCCTCTTCATGCTGCTGTGCCTTTAAATTGCTGCTTTCATGGATTTAGATGAGGTAATTTCTTAGTGGGGGTGGGGATAGGAAACACTAGAGGGTGTTATTATTTTCTGAGTCTCTATTGCCTTTCAAGGTCCTAAGTTTTTTTTAAATTGCAAGATCTATGATTTTGAATTATTTTCCACCTGAGACAGAGGCACCTGTGATTCCAGGTGGCTGTTGTCATCTCCCCAGCAGTCTAGGAAGGAGGGATCATGGATGAGAGGATCTTGCATTTAGCAGTTTTTGAGAAAGTTAGGAATATTCCCTGCCCCCATGAGAGTAATTAGCCAGAAGCTCTTTCAATGGAATCATTTCTGTTCCTTGGCAAAGACAAAGAGAGATTTATTTAGCCTATGAAATGTAGTGGGGATGGTTTCAAAGATATGCTGGAGATTTAGGATGGTAATGTTGGATCTTTATGTAATGTACAAATCATTTTATATTCATGGTTTAATTTTCCAAAAATTGTGGTTAACTGCTATTGTGTGCTTGTTAATGACCAGTATTTCTCAGACAAAGTATAACTCATTCAGTGGTGTTTTATTTTCCTACGTGGTTATATATATTTTACAGAATAGGAAACGGAGGATCCCTGGCCAAGGCCACAGAGCTAGTTGCAGGAGGATATGAACAGGTCTGGAACACACCTTTTGATTCCTGTGTTGTTCCTTATCCAGTTATGGGCCCTATAGATATAGCAAGTCCCTTTCTGGTATCTAGAAGCTTAGAATTCTATCATGTAGGTCCTTAAATCAAGCCCAAACTCCTCTGCCTGGCTGGCAGGGTTCCTCATGGTCCTGGGCTCTGCCTCATTTCTCCCTGTTCTTCCCATCACACTCTGTACTCCATTTAGAGTGAACTTTTTTCAGTTCCTCAAACATTCTGAGTTTTCCTATTATAAAGATTTCTTTGGAACTAGTTCCTCCCCCACTTAACCTTACCAACTCTCCCCTAGGGTGGTGATTAAGAGTGGGCAAGAACTGTGGAACCAGACCTCAGGTTTCAAATCCTGAATCCATCACTTATTAGCTATATGATCTTATGATCTTGATCAAACCCTCTGAACTGTGATTTTCTCACTAGTACATTGAGGATAACAGCGATGATCCTCTTGGTGTAAATATGAGAATTAAATGGGTTTGTTCTTAGAGATTAGAATAGAGGCGCAGCGTAAGCCCTCTTATAATCATCTTTGTTGATATCTTCCTGAGCCCTTGTTGTTGTTGTCAGGTGCCATCGAGTCAGTACCGACTCATAGTGACCTTATGCACAGCAGAATGAAACACTGCCTGATTTTGGGCCAACTTCACTATTGTTGCCACGCTTGAGCCCACTGATGCTGCCACTTTGCCAATCCATCTCACTGGGGGTCTTCCTCTTTTTCTCTTACCCTCCACCTTACCATGCTTGATATTCTTCTCCAGCAACTGGTCCCTCCTGACAATATGTCTGAAGCATAAGAGACGAAGTTCGGCCATCCTAGCCTCCAAGGAGCACTCTGTCTGTAATTCTTCCAAAACAGATCTGTTGGTTCTTTTGGCATCCCATGGCACTTTGAATATTCTCCTCCAACACTATAACTCAAAAGCATCAATTATTCTACGGTCTTCCATATTTACTGTCCAGCTTTCGTGTGCACATGAGGTTATGGAAAATACCATGGCTTGGGTCAGGCACACCTTAGTCTTCAAGCTGACATCTTTGCTCTTCAACACTTTAAAAAGGTCTTGTGCAGTAGATTTGCCTAATGCAGTACGTTGTTTGATTTCTTGACTGCTGCTTCCCTGAGTGCTGATAGTTGATCCAAGAAGAATGAAGTCCTTGACAACTTCAGTCTTTCCTCTGTTGATAAGAATGTTGTTTATTGGTCCAGTGGAGAAGATTTTTGTTTTCTTTACATTGAGGTGCAATCCATACCGAAGGCTGTGCTCTTTTATCTTCATCAGTAAGTATTTTAAGTCTTCTTCACTTTCAGTAAGCAAGGTTGTATCATCTGCATATTGCAGGTTGTTAATGAGTCTTCCTCCAATCCTGATGCCATGCTTTTTGTCATATAATCCAGCTTCTGGGATTATTTGCTCAGCACACAGATTGAATAAGTATGGTGAAAGAATACAAACCTGTCGCACACCTTACTTAATTTTAAACCATTCAGTGTTCCCATGTTGTGTTTGAACAACTGCATCTTGGTCCCTGTACAGATTCCTCATGAGCACAATTAAGTGTTCCAGAATACTCATACTTTGCAATGTTGTTCATAGCTTGTCATGATTCACACAGTCGAAAGCCTTTGCATAGTCAATAAAGCACAGGTCAACATCTTTCTGATAGTTTCTGCTTTCATCCAAGATCCATCAGACATCAACAGTGATATCCCTCGTTCCACGGCCTATTCTGAATCCGGGCTTGAACCTCTGGAAGTCCTCTGTCAATGTATGCTTGTAGCCGTTTCTATATTACTTTTAGTAAAACTTTACTTGCATGAGATATCAAAGATGTCGTCCAATGATTCCTGCATTCCATTGGGTCACCTCTCTTTGGAATGGGCACAAATACGGATCTCTTCCAATCAGTTGGCCAAATAGTTGTCTTCCAAATTTCACAGCAGAGATGAGTGAGTGCCTCCTGTGATGCCTCACTTTCTTTAAAAATTACAATTTGTGTTTTATCAATTCCTGGTGCCTTGTTCTTTGCCAATTCCTTTAATGCACTTTGGACTTCTTCGGTATCATTGGCTCTTGATCATGTTACCTCTTGAAACGGTTGAACATCAACCATTTTCTTTTGGTACAGTGACTTTGTGTATTCCTTCCATCTTCTTTTGATGTTTTTTGCATCATTCAATAATTTGCCCAGTGAATCCTTCAATAACGAAAGTCGAGGCTTGAATGTTTTCTTCAGTTCCCCCAGCTTGAGAAATGCTGAGCGTGTTCTTCCTTTTTCCCCTTAGAGAACTGGATATCCCTGCTCCAGGGCAGTGCACTACTTTGTATGTCTCTTCCACCAAACTATATTTTCCTGATGGTGTCTGCATGAGAGAAGGTGGGAGAAGATACTAATAGGATGGCATGCTTCAGCTTGGATTTTAACAGAAGGAATTATAATTGTAAAAACTTGGAATTCTAGCATGGATACAAAATGAACCATCTCAGAAGCAGGAATGGGGGGATCTCACTCCCATCAAGGAAGAAGAGCCAGGAGTGAAGCATGTCCTTGGACCCAGAGGTCCCTGCTCATTGAACGTCCTCTATGTAGGGATAGAAAGCTGTGACACCTGAGGGTCAGAGGGGCATCAGAACCAAGAACCAGAGCATGAGACTGAGAGGTGGGATTTCAAAACCATGGAATAAGTAAAGCTGAATGACTTTGGGCAGAAAGCTTGCTTGTAGAGTGGGGTGCCATTAGACACTTAATTGTGGGGGAAGGTTAGACTTACTGACCCACCACACATCTTGAGTCGAGTGCCTTTAGGCTAAGACATATGGTGGAGTAGTTGTCCTGTGGGCATTTATCATCAGCCCTAAAAGACCTTTGTTACATTCCATGGGCAAAGAGAGAGACCTGTCTGTGGGCACGAGGAGCGGTTGTCTTTACTGAAACTGTGCCCTGTGAGCATTTTCTGATCCTTTCTTGTAACCTGTTCACATCCCTAATAAACTCCTTAACTATGAGTGTGGCATCTGAGTGGCCATTGCAGTGAATTATTGAATCCCACTTAGTAGACAGTGCTGTGGGTGGGATGGTTGGGTGCCATGTAGTTGCACTTGGTGTTTTTCATGCTCAGTTATCATCACACTTAATCCTATAATTGTCTGTGCATGATTCTGTCACCTCACTGTGAGGACAGAGAAGATTAGGCCACTTGGGATATAGTGCCTGGCACATTTAGGCACATAAGAAGTTTTTGAATACATAAATGAACCAGAGGTCCCATTTGCTCACATTGTAAGCTTATGCTTTTTACCTCAACTTTCCTTTCCTTTCCTTTCCTGAGGATATTTTTACTTGAGGTTTTTGATGAGGTAATTTTCAAGAGACATCTGGGACAGTAAAGGAAAAGAGAAATGATGGAAACAATCATGTCCTAGTTTAGCCTAGGTTTCCTCATAGAAGCTTTTGGAGTTGTAAAATACAGTAGTGCTTAGTGTCGTTCATTCCCATGTTGGGAGAAGAGGTTGTATGCATGGACAGGCCTCTAGAGAAGTTGCTAAGCTCTTTAAGAAAAGGATAAAGTGGGTTCCACATAGGAAGGCACCAGGAACGTCAGGGTTGGTGTTGACTAAAATCTGGATCTAATGTAATAGTTACCTTAGCCTCCTGTCCCAGCTCTCTAAACCCACACTCACAGGATTTCCTCTTATTCAGTGTTTGCTGGCAGTCAGGTATGCTATGCCCATAAAGTAGCAGTAGAGGCCGCTTGACTTTTTCACCTTACATGCTCCATCTTTAGTCAAGAATAAAAATACTGATAAATAAAAACTAAAACAATACCTTCTTATTAAAAGTTTCCTAATAATTTCTTACTAAAACTAATGACAGCTAGTGGCTCTTTTACTCCTCCAGGGATGGCGCCCTGATTTCATCCTGGCAGCTAACCCAGTGGTCCGAGGTGGGAGGGAGATAGGCCTTGCTAACTTCTTGTGATTCTCTTATTCAAATCCGTTAAATGTTTGGAAAGATATAGAAAACAGACTAGGGATTAATTCCTATCGAATTCTTATCAGATTTCCAAGGGACAGTACTAACAAACAAAGATTGACCCCCAACATACATGGATTTCTCTCAGCTGTATAATTTGAAAAACATATTCCGTATTTTGGGCCTGTGGCTGCCTTCTTAAGTGACCCCTGCCTTAGTCAGCTCTAATAGAATAATTACGATCTGAAAGTGGTCAAGTGTTCAACTACTCACTGAAAGGTTGGCAATTCAAACCCATTCAGAGGCCTGGTGATTACTTCTGAAAAGGTCACTTGAAAACTCTGTGGCACACTCTCTGCTCCTCCCCCACCCCCCCCTTTTTTTTAAAGGTTTTTATTGTGGATTGAGTGAAAGTTTACAGGGCAGATCATCAGTTTTACTTTCAACAAATCATACACCTTGTTTCATTACAATGATTATAATCCCCTCCATGTACCATCAGTTAACAGTATTTCTCTCTATTCACTTTAGCTTTTTAAAAAAAACCACTCAGGCATATATAATAATTTACATCTCCAAAGGGCACATCCTGGCCACCAGCTCTCAGTCCTGAGAACAGGAAGCTTGTCATCAATGGGAAGTCCAGCTATTAAGGGAGTGAGATTCTGCAAACATCAAATTGGGTGATGCTGATGCTGAATATATTGTAGAGTCCACCAATGTCTTCACAACTTGGCTTTATTTAAGGGTGGTGCCAAAAGGATAGTCTTTGTTCCTCCATCACAGCTCCATGTTTGTGATGGACGTGAACCACAACAAGCATGACAACTTCCTCAGTTGCCAACAATGTCACTGGCACCACCAACTGCTTGTCCCCCTGCCGATGTCATCCATGATAACTTTGACATTGTTGAGGAACTCATGACCACAGTCCATGCTTTCACTGCCACAAATGACTGTGGATGGCCCTGTCGGGGAAACTGTAGTGGGGATACCCAGAACATCATCCCTTTGTTTACTGGTGCTGACAAAGCTTTGTGGGCAAGATCTTCCATGAGCTGAATTGGAAGCTCACTAACATGGAGCTTCCAATTCAGCTCACCCAGTGTGTCACCCAGTGTGCCAGTTTTGGATCTGACCTGCGTCTGGAGAAAGCTGCCAAATACAATGATATAAAAAAGGTAATGATGCAGATAGAAGGGTCCCTTAAAGGGCATCCTGGGCTACACTACAGCTCAGATAGACTCTTGTAACTGTAACAGTGGTACCTACTCTTCTCCTTTTGATGCTGAAGCTGGCTCTCAGTGACCACTTTATTAAGTTCATGCCTTGATAGGGTTTTGGCGATAGCAACAGGGTAGTGGACCTTATGGTCCAAGTGGTCTCCAAAGAGTAAGAATTCCTTGGACTACCAGCCACAGCACCAATTACCAGCGATAGCATGAGAAGAAGAGAGTCCCTCAGCTGCTGGGGAGTCCTTGCCCCAAGTTTGTCTCCCAACACACTGAGAATCTCTCATTATTGACAGTTTCCATTCCAGACCCCCTGAAGGAGGAGAAGGACTTAGAAAGCCTAACCTTGTCACATACCACCAGTAAAATACACGGTACTCAGCTGGTTCAGTCATTTCAGGAGACAGCATATGATCAAGAGCCAGTGGTGCTTAAGGAAGAAGTCCAAGCTGCATTGAAGGCATTGGCAGAAAAACAAAGCTCCAGGAATTGATGGCATGCCACTTGAGATGTTTCAACGCTGAAAGTGCTCACTCATCTATGCCAAGAAATTTAGAAGACAATGACCTGTCCAACTGACTGGAAGAGATGTCTAAATGTGCCCATTCCAAAGAAAGATGACCCAATAGAAGGCAGAAATTATTGAACAGTATCATTCATATCACACATAAATGAAATTTGACGTAAGAAAATAAACAGTGATTGCACCAGTACATCGACTGGGAACTACCTGAAATTAAAGCCAGATTCAGAAGAAGACACGTGTAGTTAAGTGGATTTACTTGATACGGTTTTTCTATTCATAGTTTTCGTAACTACCACCAAATGATTGGATGTGGCCATGCAAATAGAGTGTTGTTGTTAAGTGCCGTTGAGTCGATTCCGACCCATAGCGACCCTGTATAGGGTTTCCAAGGAGCAGCTGGTGAGCTTGAACCTCTGACGTAGTTCAAACGACTTTGCAGTCTGACACATTAGCCCACAGTGTCACACCAGGACTCCATAAAGCCTACAGCACCCAGTATTCCCAAGCGGTCTCCCATCCAAGTACTAACCAGGCCCGACCCTGCTTAGCTTCAGAGATCAGAAGAGATCAGGCACATTCAAGGTGGTATGGCTGTAGAGTGTATGGCACTCTAATTCGGGGATTGGTCAGTTTTGCCATTCTGCAGGGTTTAATAGGAGCCATCTCAGAAGCAGGAAAAGACTCTCAGGACCATTAAGAAAGAAGAACCATGAGTGGATCGCATCCTTTGGACCTCATGATCCTGTGCAGAGAAGTGGCAGCAGCAGAGGCAGTGGCATGAGAGATAGAACTGCAGACTTCCTGGCCCTTGGAACGAGTAAAGTTGAATGCTTTTGGGTTGAAGACTGGCTGGCAGAATTGGATGCTTTTGGGACATTCACCAGAAAAGCTAAAGGAGCTTATAACATTTGCTGGAGCAGGGCAGAAGCTAAAGGCCATGTGGCTGACAGGCTGAATATAAGAGTGAAAGGACAGGCATGCCTGTGACATGGTTGAGAAGAGGTGCTCCTGACAGAGGACTGCTGTATCCTGAATTGTTTCTGATCTTCAGTTGCACCCTGTTCACTTCTATAATAAACCTCATAATCATGAGTATGGTCTGAGTTCTGTGTGGCCATTGCAATGGATTATTAACCCCAGCAGAGAAGTAGAGAGAGGTATGGCTAGAATGTTTGATGTTAGGACAGGGTTGAGAAGGTTGGAGGGTAGAGGCATGTCTACCCTCTGCCTTATAGAAATCAGTCTTGGGCTGATGTGAAGTTTGACTATTCTTGCCCTTTGTGAAGCCCAAGGAGATCAGACATGGCCTATATGCCATTTTTTGTAACATGGAATGAGGGATATCATTTCGGATGTCAGATAAATCATGCTGAAAGCAGAGAATGCCAGAAAGATGTTTACCTGTGTTTTATTGACTAAGCAAAGGCATTTAACTGTGTGAATCATGACAAATTATAGATAACATTGTGAAGAATGGGAATGCTAGAATATTTAATTGTGCTCATGAAGCACCAGTATGTAGACCAAGAGGGTAGTCATTCAAACAGAACAAGAAGATAACTTGAGTGGGTTAAAACTAGGAAAGGTATGTGTTAGTGTTTCATCCTTTCACTATATTTGTTCAGTCTATATGCTGAGCAAGTAATCTGAGAAGCTGGATTATATGAAGATGAACATGGCATGATAGGAACATTCATTAACAATTTGCAATATGCAACGGACACAACCTTACTTGCTGAATGAAAGTATAGAGGACTTGAGTAATTTACTGTTGAAGATTAAAGACTGCACAGTTCAGTATGGATTGCTCACAACATACAAAAGAAAAATTCGTAACTGGACTAATAAACAGCATCATTTTACTTGGCTCTGCACTGAGTGCCCATGGAAACAGTAGTCCAGAAACCTTGTTACATATTGCACTGGGCAAATTTGCTGCAAAAGACGTCTTTAATGTGTGAAAAAGCAAAGATATGCTTCTGAGGACTAAAGCGTTCCTATCCCATGCCATGGTATTTTCAGTCACCTCATATGCTTGCAGACATTGCGGACAATGAATAAGCAAGTTGGAAGAATGATGCCTTTGAATAATGGTGTTGGTGAAGAATATTGGATATGCACCATGAACTGCAAGAGAATGAACACATCTGTCTTGGAAGAAATACAGCCAGAATATTCTTTAGAAGAAAGGATGATGAAACTTAGTCACATGTACTTGGGACCAGTCCCTGAAGATGGGCATCATGCTCGGTGGAAGAAAACCTTGAATGAGTTGGATTGACACAGTGTCTGCAACAATGGATTTAAATAATGTAGGTGGGGCAGAACTGAACAGTGTTTTGTTCTGTTGTACATGGGATCACTATGAGTTTGAACCAACTCATTGGCAGGTAACGAAAACAACCTAGCCCTTCCATACTCCCATACCCCCCAAAAAAGTCAAAGAAACTCTATGGACTAGTTCTAAACTGTACTGCACAAATGGAGCGCTATCATTTGTAATCACAACTGGCATTATCAATGATAGTTCATTTTGCCATCTTCTACCAATAAGAGATATTATTGTTAAGTGTCATAAAGTTGGTTCTGACCCTTAGCGACCGTATATAGAGTTTCCAAAGATTGGCTGGGGGATTTGAACTGACTACCTTCAACGCATTAATTCCCAGCGCCACACCAGGACTCCATCTCTGCCTAGGCTTACTGGACCTTTCCTGATCTTTAGTCACATCTTGTCCTAGGTTCTTTATTTCCTTTGTGGAGTCAGAAGAGATTGGAGCTGTGCATTTCTCCACACTAGGAAGTGATGTTCACTGGGTCACTCAGTTTTCCATAGCAAGAGAGACCTAAGATGTGTCTCAACTATTTCAGATTACTCTTCTTTATGCTTTGCCTTCCTCCCCTATTCCTTCAAACTCAGAGTCTCTAAAATAAAAGGATTGGTGTGTGTGTGTGTATGCAATTAAAATAGCAGGGCTTTTATAACTTGGAAGGCATTTTTCCATTGTTATGACATTAGTATGTTATGAGGGACAGTTCCTTTGTTTATTAGAATAATGGCTATACTATAGGCTAAGCCTGTTTTTGTTGGCTGACCAGGACACTCTGACTGCCCTTTATAATAATGTTTCTGATGTGTGCTCTGAGTTCTGAAAGTGAATTTGTGCAAAGGAATCATAGGGTCCGTAAATCTTCAACCAAAAGTCTCAATTGAACACCTTCAATATTCCAGGTACAATTAGTTGCTAGAATGCAAGAATGAATAAAATACATCTCTGCCTTTTGGAATTCAGTTCATGGACATTTAGTCTATATTGTTATGTGTACCATATATGATAGGAGCTAACAGAATACCAGAAATTGAAGGCAAGGAGACCTTACAAAATTGTTCAATAAAGGTTTGGTAAATAAATTCCTTCATTTTTCACTTCTTTCTTCACAAACCACTTCCTTAGATTTTATTTTTCCATTTGGAAATACAGATTGCACTCATAATTTTTATTCTTGTTTCTTTCCAATTTATCTGCAAGTAATTCTCTAAAATAAAAACCAAATTACTATGGCTAGAATTTGTTTACCTGGTTTCTGAAAACCTAATTCAATGAAACTTAGAGGCATGTGGGTGGAGAGACAGATCGCGAGGAAGCAGCTGCAATGCATGAGAAGGTGGAGTTTTCTGATAAGAGTTTGTGTTTTTGTTTCCTAAACACAGTCAGGGAGACAGTGGTACTTCCAATGTCTGTATTAACTGCATTTTTATTTTTAAGTGTTCACCAACAACTGTAGGTCTTAGATGTTTCTTCTGTATTGAGAATCCTTCAAGAGTTTTCATGTTGCTATCTTTGTGATACGGGTATTTTACCAGTTATAACTAGTCACTGTTGAGACTCAGGAAATTCTCTTTTGGATGTCATTGCTTTTCATATGCTTACAGAGAGTGTATTGCCTCCCTGTCCAAACTGTTAGTGACATTGATTATATTTTTTAAGTTATGCAACCATTCTTACTTTCCTTTTCTGAGCTGTTCCTTTTTGGAGACCATTTCAACTGAAGGACTCATGAGGTGAGGAATCAAAATAATAGGACTTGCAATATAAGAAGTGAAGCCAGAATGGTTCTCATAGGAAGTATTAAGGGACCAAAGATTATATGAGGTCTAATGGTAGACCTGAAAGAGGAAGGGAATAAGATAGGTTGTAGTCAAAATCATATTGGAAAATAGGTAAGAGAAGTGAAAGCTATTAAAGAAGGCAGAGAAAGCACACGTTCAATAGGCCATTCCTGGGGACATTGAGCTCGAAGGAGATACTTAGGTCAAATGGCCCAGAGAGCTAATGGGTGCAGCTGTGTTTAATTTTAGAGATTTCAAAAGTCCTGAGAGGTGCTTTAGAAATCTTAAAAGACCGAATATAAAAGCAAGTATAGGAGTCCTGGTGTGGCACTGTAGGCCTATGTTGTTGTTAGTGCCATTGAGTGGGTTCTGATTCATATTGATCCTATGCACAACAGAATGAAACACTGCCTGGTCCTGTGCCATCCTCACAGTTTGTTTTTTTACATTTGAGTGCATTGCTGCTTTTACTGTGATAATCCAGCACGTTGGCTGGGTTGAGGGGGTGGCATCCTCTTTTTCTGACTCTTCACTTTACCAAGCATAAAGTCCTTCTCCAGGGATACTATATCCGAATTATGAGAGATGAAGTTTGGCCATCCTAGCTTCTAAGGATGTACTTCTTTCAACACAGATTTGTTTGTTCTTCTGGAAGTCCATGCTACTTTCAGTAGTCTCCTCCAACACCATAACTCAAATGCATCAATTCTTCTAAGGTCTTCCTCATTCATTGTACAGTATTCACATGTATATGAAGCTGTTGAAAATACTATGGCTTGAGTCAGGTACATCTTAGTCCTCAAACTGACGTCTTTGCTCTTGAACATTTTGAAGAAGTCTTGTGCAGTGGATTTGTCTAATGCAATATGTCATTTGATTTTTTGGCTGCTGCTTCCATGAGTGTTGATTGTGGATTCAAGAAAAATGAATTATTTGACAACTTCAGGCTTTTCTCTGTTTACACATTGTTATTTATTGGTCCAGTTGTGAATTTTTTAGCATCGAGGTACAATTCATAATGAAGGCTGTGGTCTTTGATCTTCATCAGCATTTTAAATTCTTTTGGCTTTCAGCCAAGTTGTATCTTCTGCATATTGCAAGCTTTTCATGAATATTCCTCCAATCCAAATGCCACACTATTATTTCTTTATATAATCCAGCTTCTCAGAGTCTTTGCTCAGCATATACATTGAATAAGTATGGTGCAAGGATACAACTCTGGCCCATATTTTTCCTGATTTTAATCCATTCAGTGTCTTCTTGTTCTGTTCAAATAACCACCTCTTGATCTATGTATAGGTTCCTCATGAGAACAGTCAAGTGTTTTGGAATACCCATTCTTCATAATATTATCCATAGCTTGTCATGATCCACACAGTCAAAAACCTTTGCATAGTCAATAAAGCACAAGTAAACACCTGTCTGGTATTATCTGCTTTTAGCCAAGATCCATCTGGCATCAGCAATGATATTTCTAGTTCCACATTCTCTTGTGAATCTGGCTTGAGTTCCTGGCAGGTGACTTTTGATGTACAGTTGCAGTAGATTTTTAATTATCATTGGCAAAGTTTTGCTTGCATGTGATACTTGATACTGTTTGATGATTTCTGCATTCCATTCGGTCACCTTTCGTTGGAATGGGCACAAATGTGGAACACTTCCAATTTCTTAGTATAGATGCCTCCAGTGGAGTCCTGGTATGGCGCTGTGGCTTAATGCACCAGACTGCAAAGCCGTTTGAACTGCAAGGTTGGCGGTTAAAGCTCACCAGCTGCTCCTTGGAACCCCTTTACAGTGTTGCTATGGTTGGAACCAACTCAGTGGCACTTCACAACAACAAAAATGCTGCATAAGTTTGTTGAAAGATTTCATTTTGTATTCCATTAATTCCTGGAGCCTTTTTTTTTCCCCTAGTGCCTTCACTGCAGCTTGGACATCTTCCTTTTGTACCTTTGGTTCTTAATCATATGCTAGCTACCCCCTTGAAATGGCTGGACATCAACCACTTGTTTTTAGTATAGTGATTCTGTGTAGTCTTTCCATTTTGTTTTGGTGCTTTCTGCCTCATTTAATGTTTTACCCATGGAGTCCTTTAATATTTCAAGTTGAGACTTGAGTTTTTAAAAATTTCTTTCAGCTTGAGAAATGCTCTGCATGTTCTTTCATTTTGGATTTCCAATTCCAGGTCTTTGCACATTCATTAGAATCTTGACTTTGTCTTTTCAAGCAGCCCTTTGAAATTTTCTGTTCAGCTCTTCAACATCCTAATTTCTTCCATTTACTATGTAGCATCTCTACACTGGAGTTTCAGAGTATCTCCTAAGATTCATTTTGGTCTTTTCTTTTGTTAATGTCTCTCCTAAGATTCATTTTTGTCTTTTCTTTTGTTAATGACCTTTTGTTTTCTTCCTGTAGGATGTTCTTGATATCATCCCATAGCTTTTCTGGTCTTTGGTCATTAGGGTCTTGAGATGGGCTCTAGATTCAGATGACATGTGTGTAAGGCCTTGTTTTTGATTCTCATGGACTTGTTTTAATTTTCTTCAGCCAGAACTTGCATATGAACAGTAGATGGTCTGTTTCAGTCTGCCCTGGCGTTGTTAATTGCTGATGATATTAAGCTTTTCCACCGTCTTGTCCCACAGATGTAGTCAATTTAATTTCTGTGTATTCCATTTGGTGAGGTATAATCACCTTTATGTTTTGTTTTGTTTTTTTAAAGGTATTTGGAATGAATAAGTCATTGGTTTTGCAAAATTCAATCATACAATCTCCACCATCATTCTGTCACCTAGGCCATATTTTCCAACTACTGACCCTTCTTCAGTTTTCCAAACTTTGCATTTCAATCTCCAGTAATTATTCAGTACATCTTGATGACATGTTTTATCAATTTCAGAATGAGAAAGTTGGTGGTATTCTTCAATTTCATCATCACTGGCTTAGTGGTTGATGCAAAAAAAATGAATAATAGCAGTATTAACTGGTCTTCCTCATAGGCGTGTGGATAGTTATCTTACTATAAACAGCATTGTACTTAGAGACAGATCTTGAAATATTCTCTGATGAATGATTTGCCATTCCTTTTGAATTGGTTGTTCCTGGCATAGTAGACAATATGATTGTCAGATTCCAAATGGCCAATACCAGTCTTTTTCAGCTCACTTATGCCTAGGATATCGATCTTTATGCATTCCATTTAATTTTTGACAACTTTTAGTTTCCTACATTCTTACATTGTATATTCGATGTTCTGATTATCAATGGATGTTTACAGCTGTTTCTCCTCATTTTGAGTTGTGCCCCATCAAAATGAGGTCCTGAAAACTTTATTCCCAGCGTCACAGTCAACTCTTCTTTGAAAAGGCAGCTCTTCCCCAGTTTTTTCCTTCAAAACTGAGGGGCTCATCTTCCCACACTGTATCTGTCAATATTCTGGCTCTATACATACAGTTGTATTCTCCTGGCACCATAGCTGATAGTGTTGCACTGCTCATCTTAAGGTTTTCATTAACTAAATATTCAGAATTAGTCTGCTTCTCTTCCTTCCTAGTTTCTCAGTCTAGAACAGGGGTGGAAAATGTCCGACCCGTGAAATCGTTTGGTCTGGCCCTGCCAAGGCAACCACAGTTCCAGCCATTGCATTAGGGGTGAGTTTGACCAAATATAGCACATCAATTTTAAGTTGATAATTTTGTATGGTCCCTAAATGATGTTATAAATTTTGGCAGAATAAAGGTTCCCCCTCTGTTCTAGAAGCTCTGCTGAAATCTATCCAGTATAGGTGACCCTACTGGAATTTAAAATACCCATGGCATAACTTTTACCTGCACAGCAATACACAAGCCATCACAGTGCGACAAACTGACAGACAAGTGGTAGTAGACCTATACAAAGTATGAAATGACTGTAAAAATCTTGATTGCACAGAATCCAGTGTAGTTTTTGGTTTATGAGTGACTTATGTGTGCCGTGAGTAGAAGATGGAGGACAGATCAATGAAATTTGTCTACTGACTAGATTTAGGGAGAGGAAGGAAGGAGTGGAGTGAGTGGTCAAGAGTTGCTTCAAAGTGTAGACTAGTTGCTTGAGATTTTTTATTCCACAGAGAATTAATGGAAAAATAGGAGCAACCATTCCTACCTCAGTCCTCTCTACTCAGCTGAGTTTGAGAATTCTTTGCAATGGCCACACAGAACTCAGAGACACACTCACAGTTAAGGGGTTTATTAGGGAAGTTAACATACAGTGCTCAGGGTGCCAGTTGTTACAGTCAGGACAGCCACTCCTCACCTGTGCCCACAGACAGACTCCCTATCTATCTCTTCCTGGCCAATGTTACATAACTCTTTTAGGGCTACTGATAAATGCCAAAGGGACATATCACTCTACCATAAGCCTCAGCCTGAAGGCACTCAGCTGATAGTATTCCCTGGGTCAGCAAACCTAGCCCTCCTCCCCCACCTCAATTAAGTGCCCAGAGGGATCACACTTTGCAAGCTAGCCTCTTGTCTGGTTTTCTGTTCCTCTGGCACTCCTCTGATACCACAGCTTTCTGTCTTTGAGTCAAGGAGGTTCATTGTACAGGTATCTCTGGGTCCAAAGGATGTGCTCCATTTCTGGCTTTTCTTTGTTGATGGTAGTGAGATCCACCCATCCTGTTTCTGACATGGCTGTTTTTAGACCCATGTTGGAGTTCCAAGGTTTCACAATTAGCCCTGTTAAGGGTTACTGGCAACTAAATCACATAATCCCATTCGCATCTTCCCCTACCTTCTCCATCAGGAGAAAGTCATTTGGTGGGAGTTTATGAATACTATGGCTAGAAGAGACATTAAAGAATTTGCCACAGTTAGATTACTGCTGTGCTTCTAGAGCTTTCTTTATTATATCTTGGCGCCCATAATTCTTCAATTTTCAGTTCCCTTGTCATAGAATTTTCATTTTTATGGCATTTGGGGTTAGCAAATGGTTTGGAAATAGGGGTAATGATTCCTTTCATTTCTGTTTGTGTGTGGGGGGGGGCTTAGTAGGGTGAGGCCAGCTTCCTTATGACTAGCTTTAAGATTACGCTGACTATTCTGGACACTCGGATTCTGCGCTTTCAGACTTTCCCATTGGCCACTAGATTAGGTGTTCTGTGTTTTCTCAGTGGTCATTGGAATGGGGTTGGAGGTGGAGTAAACCATAACCCACTGCCACTGAGTTGTTTAGACTCATAGTGACCCTATAGGACAAAGTAAAACAGTTTCTTAAGCTTTCCAACACTGTTCATCTCTATGGGAGCAGTGGAGGTACTCATGGGTTTGAATCACTGACCTTACAGTTAACAGGACAGTGCTGACAGGGGCTCCTCTGGAGGTTGGCTAGAGGTAAAAAATACATAGACCAAAATAAAACCCTGTTGCCATGGAGTTGGTTTCAATTCCTGGCAATTTCAGGTGTTGAGAAGTAGATCGTCTCCTTAGGATTTTCTTTGCTGTAATAGTTACAGAAGCAGATTTCTAGGCTTTTCTTCCATTAGCAGTTTGAACCCAGCCAGCAGCTTCACAAAAGTTTTAGGTTGGTAGAGGAGTGCAAACTCTCTGTGCCACTCAGGAACCTAATCATACTTATAAACCACCATCAGTTTCTCTTTAAGAGTACTCTAAAGCTGTGTTGCATAGTTTTAGCTGTTGGTCATTTGTGTCTAGTCTAAATTAAGATGTTCTGTAATTGTAATATTAATGAAGTGAAAAATTCTGAGTAAAAGAAGAATGTAAAATATTCCATTAATAATTGTATATTGGTTATATCTTGAAAAGATAATATTTTATATCTATTGGATTAAATAAAAAGCAAAATTAGTAGAATCAATTTCAGCTGTTATTTTTTAATACTTTTTAAATGTGGCCATGAGAAAATGTAAAATTCTATGTCTGGCTCGTATTTCTATTGGACACCCCAGCTCCCTTTGAGCTACTGCAGAGAGTAATTTGAAACTGACTCTAGTAGATAGATGGTACTTCTAAAGACCACTATTTCCTGGGTCAGCTGTATTTGTAATGTCAGTATACTTGAGTATTGTTGTTGTTGTT
>NW_006408630.1:8343616-8345428 GCF_000296735.1 Chrysochloris asiatica
TTGTTCACTGGGTACGCTGTAGCCCCAATTTAGGTATTCCAATCCATCATAGGCAGAAGACGGACTTACAAGCCTTCTAGTGTGGTGTGGACAAACTCTTTTTCCACAGACATTCTGTAGTAAGTAAAATGAAGCCAGCATTCATGACAGCACTACTGATTAGCCTATAACCAACCTTTTAAGAATTGATTTCAGGGTTAGCATTACCTCATGTTTGGGCTAATCAAATATGTCAGATTTTTCAATGTGTAATTATTTTTGAAATGGTCATTTGAATCTTTTACATTGAGACATGGTTGTTGTTATGTGCCGTGGAGTCGGTTCCGACTCATAGCGACCCTGTATAGGGTTTCTGAGGAGCAGCTGGTGAGCTTGAACTGCTGACCTTGCAGTTCAAATGGCTTTGCAGTCTGGCGCATTAACCCACAGTGCCACATCAGGACTCCATTTGCAAGATCACCTTAGTATATAAGCAGAGAAAGGAGTTTGTTTAAAGTGATTTGAGAACCATTTACTAAGTGCCTTCTCTTGGCTCCATGATAGCCTAGCCACACAGTAAACACAAATGAATTTAAAAACATGACCCATATCCTTGAGAAGGTCATCATCCGATTCAGAGGTTTCTAATAGATGTCCCCACATTCTGGTGTATGTGATAAGGAGTGAGGAGAGATGAATACCTTACAATTGTTGCTGTTGTTAAGAGCTGTCGAGTTAGTTCCAACTCATAGCCACTCTGTATAGAGTTTCCAGGGAGGAGCTGGTGAGTTTGAACCGCCAACCTTGTAGTTCAAACTGACCTTTCAGGCCAGTGCCACAGCAATGGCAACTAAATATAAAAAGTTGGAAAATTATTTATGCTTAGAAAGGTAAATTCAAGTTTACTTTGAATAAGTGCTACTTTCACCTGTAGTCTTTCATGAAAATTGTACATGCCTTGCAGCTGTTCTTCCTACTACTTAGCCCCTGACTTGTGAGTGTGTAAGACACGGGACTGTTGTCCTATGGACTGTTGTCCAAGGGGAGATGTTGAACCATGACTGCAGGTAGGGAGATAGTTAGCTGTAAGAAACAACTAGAGAATCCTCCAGAGGCATTGTACACAGACCCCATTCTGTCCTCCCATTGAAAAATCTTCAGAAAAGGGTAATTGTTGGAAGTTACCATGGAACAGATAGCCTGAAAGAACTTAGAGGATTCAACTTGAAGAGTTAGATGGAGGACATTTTTTGAAGGGAAATTGATGTGATGTGAAAAGGGATTTATGAGTGGAAGAGAGAATGTCTTTCATTCATTCGAAACCTAATTCATTATTGTATAGTTTTCTAGCTTTACATTAATTAGTCGTAGAATGTATTGTTCCCAAGCAAGGGACTGTGCAAAGGGTTTATTTTAGAATGGTGAACTTCCCTGAACTTCCAGAGAATTGACCATGTTTTTGGGTGGGGAAATGACTGAATCTCTTGGGGAAAATAATTTTTTGCCTGATGTCATTGTGGCCAGACTTATCTTGGTTTCATGTTGTATAAATACAATGTGATCATCTATGAGCTTACGAATTCATGTAATAGTGACTCAATTTGGATCCATAAATAAATAAATTCATAACTATATACATATAGTTATGTGTTATTGTATATGTTGTTGTTAAGTGCCGTCGAGTCAGTTCCAACTCATAATGATCCTGTAGGAATGGATAGTGAGTTTGAATCACTGACCTTGTGGTTCAAATGGACCCTGTGGTCCAGTGCTTTATCCCACAGCACCACACCGGGACGCTCTCTCTCTCTCTCTCTCTCTCTCTCTCTCTCT
>NW_006408630.1:8345672-8356961 GCF_000296735.1 Chrysochloris asiatica
AAACTGACCTTGCATTCTAGTGCATCACCACATCAGGACTCCATCTAATAAATGCTGTTTTCTGTTGTTGTTAAGTACCGTGGAGTCAGTTCCGAATCATATACATATATACACACACACACACACATAAATCATGGTTATCCAGGGCATTGCAGTTTTTCAGAGGACCTTATAACATACTCACATTTAATATTTCCAACTGCTCTTTGAGATAGGTGGATTAAGTACCATCACCACCCATTTATTCAGGGCAGAGGAAATTGAGACTCCGAGAGGCTGAATGTCTTTCTCCAGATCATGTGGATAGTGAATGACTAGGCTGGAACTATGCATAACTCTGGCCTTCTGGTCCAGGACTCTTTTGCATGATGTGACTCTCTGTCTCAGTCAGGGTCACCACTGATGGTGACTGCTCGTCTGGTTGCTGGCATCTCCTGAGTTCCTAGTACTTAGCCTTTGTCATGAGGAAATGATTCAGAGAAATGAGAGGCTGCTGATTCAGAGTTGGATATCCTTTTACCAGCCTCTCAATTCCCATGCCTTTTCTTAGTCTTGGTGGCTATTAGAACTCTTAAGAGAACTTTAGAGTTTTTTTCACTTAATTTGTCAGCGACAAACTTCTAGTTTGTAGGCTTTTAATGTTTTATCTCCATTATGCAACATCAATCTAATTTTTCTTTGGTAGTCAGTGTTAGTCATTCTAGTCAATATGGTAATGCCCTTCTTTGCCTGTTGATCCAGAGGCTTGAGGAACCCCTAAATGACTGGATGGCATTTTTAACTGTTGTTGTGGTTAAGTGCCATTGAGTCAGTCCTTAACTTTAGTTCAGTGAAATCTGTGTTGTGTTTCCAGGTGAGAACACCTCCCTTTGGAACTAAGACCTCTAGACCTGCAGAGCATAGGGTCACAGGGACAGGAAACAAACAAACAAATGGAATGGATCACTAGGAGTGGTGCGACTCTCATCTCTACCCCTTAATTCCCGAAACTCTGAATTCCAGCTATGGGAAAAATAGCACTATGTATTGGATGCTGATTTAGAACATGCACACCCTCCTGGAGAACATTGCCCTAACGCTGCCAAGTATTACCATTTATCTGATGACACAATTATCTTTAGAAGGCCATTTCATTGTTCTACCAAATCAGCTGCTTCAGAATGATGGCGAACATGGTAAGACCAGTGAATTCAATGAGCATGGACCCATTGCCATACTTCATTTGCTATGAAGTGAGTTCCTAGATTTGAGAAGATGCTGTGTAGGATACCATGGTGGTAGATAAGGTGGTCTGTAAATCCATGAATTATAGGTTTTGAGAGGGAAGGCAAATTTTGTATCAGATTGAGTATTTCAGTAAGAACAAATTGCTGCCCTTTATATGATGGAAGTGGCCTAATGTAATAAACCTGCCACCAGGTTGCTGACTGATTGCCTTGAAGAATAGTGTTATGTTAGGAACTCATTGTTAGTTTGTTGCTGGTAGATTGGGCATTTATCAATAGCTGTAGCTGTGGTACTGTGGGCTAATGTGCCAGACTGCAAAGCCATTTGAACTGCAAGATTGATGGTTCAAGCTCACCAGCTCCTCCTTGGAAACGCTATACAGGGTCAGTATGGGTTGGAATCGACTCAATGGCACTTGACAACAACAACAGCAACATAGCTAAATTAAAGGAGCCCTGGTATGGCACTGTAGGATAAGCACTCGATCGCATGGTTGGTTTAAACTGCAAGGCACCAGCCACTTCTTGGAAACCCTATACAGGATCTCTATGGGTTGGAACCTACTTGGTGGCACTTAGCAACAACAACAGTAGCTAAATTAAACTCTGGTAGCATGTGGGTTAAAAGTTGGGCTGCTAACCACAAGGTCAGCAGTTTAAAACTACCAGCCACTTCATGGGGAAAAAGATGAAGCTTTCTGCTCCTGTAAAGATTTCCAGCCTCAGAAGCCCTGTACAGGGTTGCTATGAGTCAGAACTGGCACCACAGCACATAACCACTACCACCACCATCACTACCACATAGCTAACTTGGCCTTGATGACTGGAAGTCCATGTTGCAGAGCCTGTGCATAGCCTCCATCACTACCACCATGACCACTTTGGTTCAGTGACAGGCTGGGGAAGAGGATGACTGCTTTCCTCAGAATATGTTATCTTACCCTCTTGATTATTAAAATCCTCCTCTGGCGAGATCATCCTTTGGTAAGCGTCTGAATAAGACACAAATGTCTTCATTCTCTAGTGTATTCAGAGAGGTCTATCCACACATTTCCTCACCATACCTCCTTATCAGTAATTTTCCACTTATATTCTTTCCAAATCCCTGACCATACAGCCAAACAATTGCCTACAGCCCTTAAATCAGTATACAGCCACACATTTGACCGACTCTCCATCCAAACAAAGTGGAAAACGGAAGTGTACTGGCTCATTCAGAATTATCCTTAAGGGAGGTCCCAGGAAGGGTCTGCGGTGCTGCCGCTATCCACTTTCAAGTAGTGCCTGCATATCACACAGTGTCTATAAACCAGACGTGAGTTTTCTCTTCTTCAGTCAGCGGATCATAGGTGCAGTCTGAAGGGGTTGGGACATAATGTGACCAGAGTGGAAACAATGGGCATTTGTTTGGCAGCTCAAACCTACCAGCACTTCCTTGGAAAACTCTACACAGGGTCTCTATGAGTTGGAACAGATTTGATGACAAACTCTTAATACCAGAAGTACATGTATAGGAGTCCTGGTGGTGCTGTAGGCTAAGTATTAGGCTGCTAATTAAGAGATCGGTAGTTCCAGTCCACCAGCTGCTCTGTGGGAGAAAGATGAGGCAGTCTGCTTCCATAAAGACTTAAAGCCCTGGAAAACCTATGGAGAAGTTTTATTTTGCCTTACAGGGCTGCTACGAGTTGCAATTGACTTGATGGTAGTGGTTTGATTTTTGATTTGGTTTAGCATACAAATGTCTTCCAGGAAGTGTAGAGGCATTGATACTTATTCCTTATTAAGTTCAATCAGAGTAATGTCATCAATGTAATGGACAAGTGTGACATCTTGGACAAGGTCCCTGCAAACTAAATTAGGATGTAGTGCTTGCTGGAGAGTTGATTTAGTTCTGAGGTAGAAGAACAGAGGTTATTGCTGGCCTTGCCAGCTGAAGCCAGATTGCTTCTGGAGATCCTTTGAAGCCAGAATTAAGAAAAAGGCATTGGGTAGATCAGTAGCTGTATACCAGGTACCAGGAGATGTATTAATTTGCTCAGTAGATGAAACCACATTTAGAACAGCAGCTTCAGTTGTAATCACTACCTGCTTAAGTGTATCATTCACCAAGATTTGTGGGGGTTTTTTTGGAGGGTGGGGATGGGGGTGGGTTTTGGTGGAAGTTACCACTCATGCATTCTTCAAGTCCTTGATGATGGCTCTAATCTCTGCAATCCCTCTAGGATTGCAGTGTTGCCTTTGGTTTGCTATTTCCTAGGTAGGGGCAGTTCTAATGACATCAGTTGGACTTTTCCTGCCATGTTGTTGTTGTTGTTGTTGTGCATAGGGCCATGGTACCTACTCATAGTGGCCCTATGCACAACAGAACGAAACACTGACCGATCCTGGGCCAACCTCACAATTGTTGCCACGCTTGAGCCCATTGATGCTGCCACTTTGCCAGTCTATCTCGCTGGGGTTCTTCCTCTGTTTCTCTGACTGTCCACCTTACCAAACATGATAGCCTTTCCTGCCATAATAGCCCTTATTCCACATTTCAAGGATCTAATGTGAGGTTTCTGCCAGTTGCTGAGAATATCTGTTCCAGTTAATTTGTTCTGCAACTGGGGAAATCATTACAGGTTGTATTCACTATAAAATGGACCAAAGTTAAGACTTCTTTAATAGCCTGACTACCCTAACTAGTGGGCCACAGTTCAGAACTAGTATTCAGTAATTCCCAATAAGTCTATTTCCTTTTTCCTAATGAACAGTCACTCTTGCAAAAAGCCTTAGATCCTTTTGGGGAAGACTAAGATTTAAAAATACTTATGAAGACCAAAGATCACAGCTTTCAAAATGGATTGCACCTCAATGTAAAGAAAATAAAAATCCTCACCACTGGACCAATATATTACATTATGATAAAAGGAGAGATTGAAGTTGTCAAGGACTTGATTTTGTTTGGATCTACAATCAACACTCATGGAAGCATCAGTCAGGAAATTAAATGGCATTAAGCAAATCTGCTGCACAAGACCTCTTTAAAGTGTTCAAGAGCAAAGATACTAGCATGAGGACTAAGATATGCCTGATACAAGTCATAGTATTTTCAATAGCCTCATATGCATGTGTAAGTTGGACAGTGAATAAAGATTATAGAAGAATTAATGCATTTGTGGTATGGTTTTGGAAAAAAATATTGAAAATACCATGCGCTGCTAGAAGACCAAATAAATGTGTATTGGAAGAAGTACAGCTAGAATGTTCTTTAGAAGCCAGTATGGCAAGACTTTGTCTCTCATATTCTGGGCATATTATCAGTAGGGACTCGTTCCTGGAGAAGGTCAGTGAAAAAGAGGAAGACCCCCAACGGGATGGATTGGCACAGTGGCAGCAGTCATGGGCTTAAATGTAGCAACAGTTGTAAGATGGCACAAGACTGGGCAGTGTTTTGTTCTGTTTTGCGTAGGGTCGCTAGGAGTCAGAGCCAACTCGACAGCACCTAACAACAAAGGAGGAGGATTAATAGAATAAATTTTTGGCAGTACAGTGGGTTCCTTCCTTAAGGGATCTGGCCTCCTCTTCTCTTCATTCAGTGGCTACAACAATGGGCTAAGCATTTATTTAGTATAGCAATGATTGTGAGGATGCTGCAGGGTTGAGCAGTGTTTTGGTCTATTGTACATAGGGTCACTATGAGTCACAACTGACTCAACAGCACCTAACAACATCAATATGGTAGATATCACTATTGTTACTTGTTACACTAAAACTTGAGTGCAGAAGCGAAGCATTTTCTGTAACTGATTACCTCTCAGTCTCTGGAGCATTCATTGGGTATCTCACATTAACTTTTTTTTTTTAATCCTGTCATGTACGTTGGTGTTTCCATTTGTTGGATTTTTAGAAGGACAAAAAAGTGGAGGGTCAGCGAAAAAGAGGAAGACCTCAAACTAGATGGATTTGCATAGTGGCAGCAGCAATGGGTTCAAACACAGCAGCTGTTATGAGGTTAGTGCAGGACTGGGCAGTGTTTCATTCTGTTGTGCATGAAGTCACTATGAGTTGGTACTGGCTTGAGGGTCCCTAACAACAACAGCAGCAACAAAGAATGAGAGGGATATCATTAAGAAGGATATTGTGAAAATAGCCCTGGGCAAACATGGGGCTCAGATTAGGACAGTAGCATTGGAAGTTGTGATACAGCCTGCCACATCTCCATTGATAGGAGTTGGAAGAGGGGAGCCAGGCGCACCATGTACTCCAGATAAACTTCCTCAGCTTTCATATCACAAGCAGTGAGTGAAGAGAGGGCCTTTGTACTCTGAAAGTTTCTGGCTAGATCTCTCACCCATAGAGTCCCCTCACACCATCACACATCTGCCTTGAGACTATTAGCACTAATTTTATTAACCTCTTTATCTTGTTTACAACTGCTTACATCAGTGTCCATTAGAAGCCCTAGTTCCTTTCTCATTCTGTAGTCTTTAGTCTCCATGTAGCTGGATGAGTAATTAGACAAATCTCCCTCCCACTCCTTATTCCCTATTCCTTCTCCTGCTCCACTTTATTTTCTGCTATATATAGCATTTGCCATTTGTTTGGCACACCAAATATTTCATTAGTTATTGGTCCCTCTTCTACCACTCTTGTGTAAGCTTTATGAAGGCAGGGATTTTGTTCAGTGTTTTTCATGTATAACTATCCTCCAGAACAGGGCCTGTCAAATATTTGAAAGGATGAATGAATGAATGGTGGCTTAAGTTTTCAGATAGCATATTTTAAAGGCATCTAGTTTTGTTCTCAAAAGCAATGACCCACTCAGTATTGTTAAGTCGATTCTGACCTTTAGCAACCTTATAGACAGAGTAGAAGTGCCCCCAGAGGATTTCCACAACTGTAAATCTTTCAGGAAGTAGATAAGCACATCTTTCTCCCATGGAGTGGCTGGTGGATTCGAACCACTGACTTTTTGGTTAGCAGCTGAGTGCTTAACCAAAGAGCAATGAAATACTAAAAATTGTAGAAGGAAGGTCAGATGCTTTTTATTTTAACCCCATTTGGTGCCTCATTTATTTAATTACAGTACAGATTAGGAAATAATTCCCAGTAGTTTGAAGTTACTAGAAAGGTTATAATTGATACAATAGTAATAGTTATTGTTTGCGTGATGCCTTATTTTAAAATAGTTTTGTTTGCTGTGATTTGATTGAATTAAATTATTCTGTGAGGTAAGTAGTTGTATTCCTGTGTTATAAATTTAAGAATGACTTTTTTTCCCCCTAGAAATTGTGAAATAAGGGAAGCCTTTTAATGAAAACCCTCAACCAGAGAACTCAGATACCACCCTACTATCTCTTCCTCTCATGAGCAAAGAACAAGGAGTATATATAAAATAAGAGATATGAAATTTCCCAAATTACTGCTTTCTAATGTCCAATTAGTCTAATTAAATGTTTCCATGATTTGCTGGAGTTGGATGGGATCAGACAGGTATAACCTGGAATCTAGCTGTTCAACAATATCTTGAAAAAGGGGGTAGCATCTACTTGGGAGTTAAAATCTTGACTTAGAGGTGGGAAGGAGCTTGGTTTAGTTGGAATGCAGTTGTGTACTGTACCTGAGTCGAAGAGAGTATATGAAAAGGGGCAGTTCAATTTGAAGACTTGTCACAGAGGATCTTAATGCTCTGCCAAGTTGGCTAGAGTTTCATTTGTGACTTTGGAGATGTGAGCTACTGCTTCTTAGTCTGACAGATGTGATTTTTCTTCTATAGCTCTGTATTATGCAATGAGTAATCCAGGTTGCATGTTTCAAAGTATTCACAGAAATGTTTAATTGTGTTATTTGTACATCCACATGGAATGGATCTAAGAGAGAACTGAGAGTTCTCCATTAGGTCTTGTTTCAGATATGCTTTTCATGAACTAGAGTTTTGTTAAAATTAGTGCTAATTCTGATGGTGAATGTGAATGCTGAAAATTGGCTTGACTGTTATTGGGCCGTTATCCATCTATTAGGTAGAGTGAGCAAATATATTGAATATGAATTTCTGGAACAGTTCTTAAAGGACATTATCTACTTTACTTTGGAACTGTGTGCCCAATCACATGTTTTGCAGACAATGAGAGACCTGTGAATGATTCCAAAGAACAGCTACAACTCAATAGCTCGGTTTCCCTCCTAACTTCTAAGCAGGTCTGGACTACTGATACCTTTGCTAAGATCCAAATACTAGTGACAGCCTGGTTTACGGTCAGAGTTAAGTTTTAAAAACTGGGCTTTGTAATAATTTATCACTAATATGTTTTTCACTTTTGGAAGCCTTAGAAATAATATTGTGGCTGTTAATTAATTTCAGTGACGTGTGGAAATGAGATATAAAAATCATTTGTCGTTATGTGCCATCGAGTTGGTTCCAATTCATAATAACCCTGTAAAGGATTTCCGAGGAGTGGCTGGTGAGTTTGAACCCCTAACCTTACTGTTCAAACTGACCCTGAACTTATTATCCTATGGGGGAAAAAAAGGATTGTTGATTGAAATCTGGTATTGCTGCTGCTGCGTGCCTTCGACTCAGTTCCAACGCATAGCAACCCATTTTAGGGTTTCCCGGAGTCCTTGTATGGCTCTGTGAGTTAATGTGCTGGACTGCAAAGTCAGTTTGAACCACAAAGTTGGCGACTCAAGCTCATCAGCCACTTCTCGGAAACCCTAGCCATACAGGGTCACTATGAGTCAGAACTGACTCCAGAGCACTCATCAACAACAACAACATAGGGTTTCTGAGACTATAAATCTTCATGGGAGCAGAAAGCCTCATCTATCTACCACGTAGCAGCTGGTGAATTCGGACTGCTAACTTTTTGGTTAGCAGCCTAACGCATCACCCACTACACAACCAGGGCTCCATTGAGGTCTGATGTTAAACCTTAAAAAAAAAAAAAAAAGCAACATGTCTTGAGACTCTTTTTTCCTAAAACATTAGTTATTTTGCTGGTTCTAGAAAGGGTGAATCATTTTACTAAGACAAAAAAAATAATCAGTGCTTCCTCTTGTAGGTGGGGATTTACACTGTAGAGTTTTACAACCTGAAATTAGCAGGCCTGACTTGGCAGCCTCTTTTTCTTTTTAAAGTTTAGATATGAAATAGTTACTCATCCTCATAGCTGTATTTCTCATTTCCTGAGGGCTCTGTGTCATTTGCTACTCCATTAGGAATCTCTTGGATTCTTATCTTTCCTTCCCTTATCTTCATGTTGTAAGCATGCTGGTACTCGATCAGATAACAATTGAAATGTACTTTTTATGAAAGAGTGTTATATGTGTAGCTTAGAAATTCCTTTCATTCTTTTTTACTGTATTGCTGCTTGGCACTAAACTAAGTCTCTAAATAAAGGGAAACTGGAGTTTTGTGTTTAGATATTTTAAAAGGGTCGGTCTATAGCTGCAGCTATATACTTTTGCTGGCTTATATAAATATTAGTGATAGCAATTATGTTGAAGGAAGAATAATGTGTGTAGAATTGTAGTCTTACAGGGTGAACACTTTTCTTTTCAGTTACCTGAGATTGTTTTGACTCTGACAATTTCCTTATAATAAAGCCAGCAGAATTAATATAGAATAAAGCCATCATATGATCATTACTGGTTTGACAGCAAAAATTTAAAAAATAAGGCATTTTACCCATTGTTTATAAATAATACATACCTAACTATCAGAAAATATAAAATAGTACATGAAAAGTACCCTTCGTCATGCTAATCAAAGATATTCTGGTGTGGTTTTTCTAGTTCTTTTCTTAACATTTGTTTTTTAAAAAAACACACTTGCTATCAAAGTGCATGGACACTTTGTATCTTGTTCTTCTTATTTAGCATGATAACCTAAGACTTTTTCTATGGTTTACAGATTTCATGAAGACATGCTACTCATTCATTTTTCTCAGTTACTGAGGGCTTTCTATCTGCCAGGAGCTAAACACTTTGCTCTTTAGAGTATGAGGATATGAGAGTGAAAAATTATATACATATATAATTAGGAACTGTGACTAGTTCTGAATTTTCATGAAGATTTTATCTGAATCTGAAAGCTGAATTATCTCCCAAGTAGTTCCTCAAAAAAAATGGCAGTGTTCATTGGTTTTATCGTCCATTTAAGCTAACATTGTATGGATCAAAAATATGACTGTGTTTAGGAGTAGTCAGGTGTCTGTTCCCAAACTGTGTCCAGTGCTGGACAGGGCAGGGTCAAGAGTCAGGGCAGAGCAGGCATCCTGTGGGATTGCTGGGGTGCTTGGTTCTTAGGCAGGGATTGTGTACAAGAGGGCATGGTTCATGGCAAGATGTCCAAGAGACTTAGTCACCCACAGTGTACATGACTGGTGCCTTGTCCTCACAGAGGAATTAGTGAGAATCTGAAAAATACAAGTGATGTGAGGTTCAAGATACAGGGGATAGAATTTGACAAGTTTAGCAGTCAGTGCTAATCAACCAACTCGTCCTTAGCTTTTTCCCAAGTCAGACCATTGCAGATGTGTACTTCTGGGCAAGAATAATGTGATGATGATTGGTGTGGACTCACTCGTGATCCAAGAATGCCTGGATTTAAATCCTGGCACTGCCTCTGATGAGCTGTAACCCTATGGTGAGTTCCCTAGCCTTTCTCTGCTTTGTTTTCCTCATCTGTAAAATGGAGATATTAGTACTACCCACTTCCTGAAATGAAATGAAACATGAAGAACAATGCCTGGCACATGAATAAGCATTCAGTAAATCTAGTCATTATCTGTCTCATATGACTGAGCTTTTATATAACTTGCCAAATTTCCTGAGTGTAAAAATCCATCAGATAACTTCAGATGGCATCAGGACATGTATGTTATTTTCTCATTGCACATTGCATTGGTTTTGTAAGGATAAGGTGCTGTTTATTAATTTAGGAGCTATTCTTACATGTTTTTTAAAACATGTAAGTATTGACAAGTTCTAATTCCGAATCCTGGCTAAAAGCAGAAAATATCACAAAGGTGTTTATTTTGTGCTTTATTGACTATGCAAAGGTATTGAACATTGTGGATCATAACAAACTGTGGATAACATTGCAAAAAATGGTTATTTCAGTACATTTGATTGTGCTCATGAGAAACCTGCACATAGACAAAGAGGCAGTTGTTTCAAAAGAACAAGGGAATACAGAATGGTTTAAAATCAGGCAAGGTGTGTGCCAGGGTTGTATCCATTCACCATACTTATACAACTTATATGCTGAGCAAATAATCCAAGAAGCTGGATTATATGAAGAAGAACATGGCATCAGGATTGGAGGATGACTCATAACAGCCTGTGATATGCAATATGCAGATGATACAACCTTGGGTACTGGAAACCAAGAGGACTTGGAGTGCTTACTGATAAAGATCAAAGACACCAGATGGATTGCATTTCAATGTGAAGAAAACAAAAATCCTCACCACTGGACCAATAAGTAACTTCATGATAAATGGAGAAAAGATTGAAGTTGTCAAAGACTTAATTTTGCATGGGCCACAGTCACCACTCATGGAAGTAATAGTCAAGAAATCAAACTACAAAAACAACAAAAAAATAATCAAATGACATACTGCATTAGGCAAATCTGCTGAAAAGACCTCTTTCAAGTGTTAAAGCACAAAGATGTCAGTTTGAGGACTAAGGTATGTGTGACCCAAACCATGATATTTTCAGTCACCTCATATGCATGTGAGAGTCGAACAATAAATAAGAAAGACTGGTAAAGAATCAGTGTATTTGAATTAATGGTGTTGGTGAAGAATATTGAAAAATAACATGGACTGTCTGAGAAAAAACAAATCTGTGTTGAAAGAATTACAACCAAAATACCCCTTAGATGCAAGAATGGCGACCATCCAAAAAAAAAAAAAGCTAAAGAGGATAGAGAGAAACACTGTAAACTGATGATATATGGCGGGGACAATAATCAATGTAATGAAACAAGCTATATGAATGGTTGAATGTGAAGCTGATGATGTGCCCTGTAAACTTTCACTCAATGCAAAATAAAAACATTTAATTAAAAAAA
>NW_006408630.1:8357061-8382714 GCF_000296735.1 Chrysochloris asiatica
AAAAAAAAAAAAAAAAAAGAATGGCGAGATGTCATCTCTCATACATTGGCCATGTTGTCAGGAGGGACCAATACCTAGAAAAGGATATCATGCTTGGTAAAGTGGAAGGTCAACACAAAAAGAGGAAAACTCTATCAAATGGACTGACACAGTGGCAGCAACAATGGGCTTGAACATGGCACCAATTGTGAGAATGACACAGTATTGGGCAGTATTTCGTTCTGTTGTGCATAGGGTCACTATGAGTGGGAACTAACTCAACGACACCTAACAACAGCAACACAATCCTGAATCTGTCTCCAGTGCTCTTCCCCTAAAACATGCTAGTGCTCTAACCTAATAGGTTGTTGTTGCTGTTGCTAAGTGCCACTGAGTCGGTTCCGACCCATAGTGACCCTGTGTAGGGTTTTCGAGCAGTAGTTGGTGAACTTGAACCACCGACCCTGCGGTTGAAACCAATCTTGTAGTACTGCACATTAACCCACAGTGCCACACCAAGAGTCCAAACTAATATGAGGTCCTTTAACTATTTTTGGCTTTGGTATGGTGCTGAGGGTTAATGCACTGGACTGCAAGGTCAGTTTGAACCGCAATGTTGGCGGTTCAGGTTCACCAGCCACTCCTCGGAAATCCGCTATGAGTTGGAACCAACTTGACAGCAACAAGGTTTCTCTGGGTTGGAATGGACTTGATGGTAGTGAGTGGAATCTTCATGAGAAGTCTCTAAGTGAAAGGGCTTGGCTGCTGGTGTCTACCCGGAGGCACTTTGGAAGGGAGCCTGACAATCTCCTTCTAAAAAATAGCTGTTGAAGTCCTGTGAAACACATTTCTGTTCTTACACACGTGGGGTTACCATGAGTTTGCATTGACTTGATGGCAACTGTTTTTTCTGTGTTTTTAAAATACTGGTCCCAGTTTTTTCTCTTCAGATCTACCTCTTTCAATTGTGAATTGTGGCATTTGAGTTAATTTTTCATTACATATCATGATTGCTACATCTTATCACCTGAAGAAGGAGCTCTGGTAGTATAGTGGTTACAAATCGGGCTGCAAACCGCAAGGTCAGCAGTTCAAAACTACCAGCTGTTTCGCAGGAGAAAGATGAGGCTTTCTGCTCCCGTAAAGATATACAGCCTCGGAAACCCTGTACAGGGTCGCTATGAGTCGGAACTGACTCCATGGCACATTACCACCACCACCATCACCTGAAGAGTGTGAGCTAGAGAGAACACAGAAATACATTGATTGGTGTGGACAAATCTCAGATCCAGGTATCAGCTCAAAATATCCATTGTTCATTTTTTGTTTCATTCTGACTCCATCTGCCTGTTTTTGTTGTTGTTGTTAAGTGCTGTTGAGTCGGTTCTGACCTATACCAACTCTGTATAGGGTTTCTGAGGAGTGGCTGGTGAGCTTGAACCTCTGACCTTGTGGTTCAAACCAACTTTGCAGTCCAGTGCATCAACCCACAGCACCACACCAGGACTCCTTCCGGCTGCCCATACAGCACTTCATTCTCTGACTTTGGACACCCAGATGTAGGTCAGATCTCACAAGTTAAAAGGATACTGTCTTTTAGACTGCCAAGTCTACTCAAGACTTCAAATGCCACTTGCAAGCTTGGGAGTGCTCTCCTTACGATTACCCCAACGGCTACAATTTCTGGATTTTCCCATGACCCCTTCAGGATGCCTGGTTCAAGTTTGGGGGTCCCCTGGGCTCCCTTATTTCTGACAATAAACTTTGGGGTTCCCGCTATCCTCTCAGGATACTAACCCTAACCTCAGGAGTTCCCAGTCCCCTTCACTTCTTACTTAGTTCACACAACTTGGTTTTGATAATTCACTAGAATGACTCACAGAACTCAAGGAAAGTGCTGACCTTCTGATTACAGCTTTATTACAGCAGAAAAGGATACGAAGAGACACATAGGGTGAGGTCTGGGAGGGTTCCCAGTGTGGATCTTTCATGTCCCCAAAAGGAGCGTTTTACCCTTCTATATGTACAAATGCATTTTACCAACCAGGAAGCCCATGGAGCTTCCACATCTAGAGTTTTGGGGGTCTTACGTAATACAAACTCCAATGTCTCTTCCCTGAGGTCAATCAATAGACATCACAAGGTGATCATGAGGTTTTCTGTGTTGGGTCGTTCTGGTCTGGCCAGCCCCTATCTTCCAAAATTACCTCATCACTTTACTGGTATAACCTGTTAGGTATGGTTGGAGTGCTTTTTGAAGACATCCAAATTCAAAGTTGTTGTTTGTTTTTTTTTTTAATTTTACTTTTAAGAGATTTGCTTTCGATAACTGAGACCAAATTCTTTGAGTAAGTTAAAATTCTAAACCCCACATGTATGAATTACTTTGAAACTTTTCAGATGCCAAATTTCTAAGGGATTGGAGGAGGGACCCTGGAGCCTTAAAAGGATTTGGAGAGGCATCTGGCTACAGCAAAACTGTGTTCAGGTTGATTAGAAATTTTATTTTTGGACAAAAGAGACTGGGCTAGTGTCTTGAGTACCAACTAATTGCTTTCTCTCATCTACCTGGTATTTTTGCGATTTCTTGACCTGTAAACTTGGCACTGTTTTCTAGGACCTCTTGTTGTTAAGAACCATCTAATTAGTTCCGACTCATAGTAACCCTAATAGGGTTTCTGAGGAGCAGCTAGTAGGTTTGAACTGCTGACCTTGTGGTTCATAGTCCAGTGCTGATCCTACAGTGCCATACCAGGAGTCCAGGACCACTTGTTGAATCCATGTGACATAAGAAAGTAAGGGAGATTGCCGTTTCAGCTTTCCAATATTATATCCCAGGAACTAAATGGTTCTGGTATATAATATTGGCAACACTACAGACAGCAGCTTTAAAAAGCTGAATTTCAGATGATGTTTGCTTTCTTTGTTTTATTTTTTATTTAAGGTTTTTATTGTGGATTGAATGAAAGTTTACAGGGCATATCATCAGTTTTACATTCAACAAATCATACACCTTGTTTCATTACATTGATTATAATCCCCTCCATGTACCATCAGTTAACAGTATTTCTCTCTATTCACTCTAGCTTTTTAACAAACAAACAAACAAAAAAACCACTCAGGCATATATAATAATTTACATCTCCAAAGGCACGTTCTGCAAGTTGGCCTCTTGGCCAACAGCTCTTAATCCCTCTCTTCTTAGTACATGAATCTAGAGTCCTCAGCCACGCCTCATCTCCATGCCCCCATCTCTGCCTCCATCTCTGGCGCTGCTGTTTCTCTGGATAAGGTCCCGCATTCTGCTTGTGCACTTCTCTCTTGATGGTCCTACGGTCCTTTGTTTCTGGACTGTAAGATTAACCACTTCCCTGTTGATCTTTGCTTTCTTATGTCACATGGATTCAACAGCCTTCCATACTTCTGACCCTCCCATCCAACACCTTATCAAGTTCATCCGTACTGTGAAAGCATCTGTGGGGGCAGCAGCAGTTCCAGGTAAACAGACTGAACTGCAAGTGCTATCTTAGAAGTCCAGTCATAGACTACAGTTTTGTTCTACATGGATATACTTTGGATAATCCAGTTTATTTTCTGGATTCCATGGATTATTTGAGGAAAGTAAGAGAATTTGACCCTGAATAAGGTTCCAAATAGGGTTGATGATACAGTGTAATCTATGCATTATTGTTCAATATAAAAGAGCAGGATTGTTGTTGCTAAATGCTGTCAAATAGGTTCTGGCTCATAGCAACCCTGTATAGGGTTTCCGAGGAGTGGCTGGTTGACCTTAAGGTTCAAACGGATCGGATCTTGCAGTCTAGCTGATTAACTCACAGCACTATACCAGACTCCAAGAGCAGGATAAACCCACTATAATATTGAGTAGTAATGTAAGTACCTGTATAAATGTATAATTCCATTTCAGGAGAGAGTAGATTGAGAAAACAAGGAGACCGGATTAAGTGAGGGAACAGACTTTTAGGCACCAAATGCCTAAATGTACCATTCTCTAAGCCACAATGTCACCTGTTTCAGTTTCTCAGAAGAATGGCTATGATAATATAATTATTACTTGTTTTCCATTTAATGAAGAAATTTTAGAACTCCCATGTGAATATGAGATTTGTTTTACAGCATCCCTTTTAAGTACAGCAATTGTGGTTTTGCTGTACATCTCCTTTACATTTTTATCAGATTTTGAGCTGTGGAATTATGAGCTATTAAGGAGTAGAACAAAGGAAATAGCATTTTTACTTTTTAAAAGTATCAAAGTTCTTTCTGTTTAAGATACCAGATGAATCTCATTGATTGGAGTGAATACAGAATGCTAAAGTCTCTTTAGAAACGTTTGCTGTTGAAAATGAAAGAAATAGAGTATTCACACACACGTGTTCAAATGCAGTAGACAAAGAAGCATACTGCTTGTTGTAGGTAAATTCATACTGTAGTTTTTTAAAAAATAACATTTCACTGTGTGTTTGGTAGAAGTTTGCACAGCAAATTATGTTTCCATTTAGCAATATCTGCACAATTTGTTCAGTAGCTTTGGTTACATTTTACAGTGTGTCAGTTTTGTGATTATTTTTGTTCTGGTTGTTTTGTTTCCAGTTCTACTCCTTCCTATTGGATCTACTTCATCCTGTGAATCGGAACCCACTGATGGCAGTGGGTTAGATTGTTTTAGTTTACCTGACCCCCTTAGTTTCTTGTCTTTACTTTAGAGTAAGTGTTGACTATTTAGTCTCATATGTTGTTGTTGTTGTTAAGTGCCGTGGAGTTGGTTCCGACTCATAGCGACCCTGTGTAGGGTTTCCAAGGCTAAAATCTTTACGGGAGCAGAAAGCCTCATCTTTCTCCCGTGGAACAGCTGATGGTTTTGAACTGCTGACCTTGCTGTTCACAGCCTGATTCGTAACCACTACGCTACCAGAGCTCCTTATTTAGTCTCATATAGATGATTTTAAAAAGAAGCACAATACTCACAGCAGATACTGTTTATTTTATGAGCCAGTCTATAATTTAGCTAAAAGGTGATCTTACGGAACAGTGTTGGTTCAAGGTTTAATGAGTGTCTCAGGGTCATAGTCTCGGGGAATCCTCCAGTCTTACCTGGTTCAGTAGATCTTGACCTTTTAAGAATTTAAATTCTATTCCATATTTTGCTCATCTTTTATAATTATCTATCTATTGTGCTCTGGTCTCAGGATAGATGATGTCATGCATATCATACTTTTAACACAAATAGGGTCTTTAAACCAACAAAAAGTATCTGTTGGGCATCTACCATGTATAAGGACTGTATAAGATACAAAGGTGAATATAAAAACCCAGTTCTTATACTCAAAGAACTTATGATCGAATTAGAATGATAAGACATTTCACTAATAAGTCTGTTGCAAAACACTTATGTGTTAAATGTGAAAATTGTGGTTAAGAATTTATAGAGGGGAAAAATATCTTTCAGCCTAGGTGATCTGGAAAATTTTTATGGAGATGATGAATTTTTTCTAAGGAAATGATCCTGAAATGTGGTCCCAGATGAGCAGCAATAGCTTCCTGGGAACTTGGTAATAATGTAAATATTCAGTTTCCACCCCAGATCTACTAAATTGGTAACCCTAGAGGTAGGCCAAGCAATCTGTGTTTATGAGCAAAAGCATCCTGGTGGCACAGTGATTAAGTACTTGGCTGCTAAGCAAAGGTTAGCTATTTGAATCCACCGCTTGGCCCTTGGCAGAAAAGACATGGTGATCTGCTCCCATAAAGATTATATATATATCCTAAGAAACCCTTTGGGAGAGTTCTCTGTCACATGATGTTTCTGAGTCAGAATCTGCTTGATGACATGCCGCACCAACATGGAGGAACTTTAGAGGTTAAGGTGGTAGTCGTTATATGGTGATTATGTGCTGTGGAGTCGGTTCTGACTCATTGCCACCCTGTACAGGGTTTCCGAGGCTGTAAATCTTTATGGGAGCAGAAAGCCTCATCTTAGGGGTCATACACTATAATAATGTCTTAAGGTAATTGTGAGGGTTTTGCCACAACATCATTAGTTTTGATCACACTTGTGGAGTAAACATATGACTGCCATGCACACATGGTAGTGGTAGTGGTAGTGGTAGTGGTTGTGTGCTGTGGAGTTGGTTCCGACTCTTAGTGACCCTGTATAGAGTTTCCGAGGCTGTAAATCTTTACCAGAGCAGAAAGCTTCATCTTTCTGCTGACTTTGTGGCTAACAGCCCAATGTGTAACCCACCACAGAATGAGGACTATGGCTGCCATACATAGAGATACATTTAAAATCTTGTGGAACCAAGGAGCTCATAATATTTTGTTGTTGTTGTTGTTAACTGCCGTTGAGTCGGTTCCAACTCAGCAACCCTGTATAGGGTTTCCAAGGAGCGTCTGGTGAATTTGAGCCGACGACATTGTGGTTCAAACCGACTTCTCAGTCCAGTGCTTATCTTACAGCGCCACACCAGGACTCAATCATATTTTAAGGGTCAGCTGTTAAATTCTAGGACAAGGAAAAATTGAGACAATCCACTTACAGTTTCTTATAATATTTTATTTGTATTTCAGGGACCTGTGCTTTTTAACTCTTTTAAAAGAAAAAAGAAATGCTCTCTCCATAAACTCACAATACTTTGAGAAAATTGAATTTTTAAAAACTTTATTCTTATTTTACAGATAAAGTCAAAATTGCATTGCTTTTGTCTTCCATGTTCTGGTAGTTTAGAGCTTTTTCAATTTGAATATATCTGGAAATCCAGTGCAGGAGTTTTGAGGGTTTATGGGTTTTCATTTATTATTGTTATTTTTTTTTTCCATAAATTTTTTTTCTTGAAAACACAAAGATGTCCCCTGCCCTGTATAACCAATCCCCTGTGCTGTACATGGAACCCTACATTTGGTTGTTTTGGATAACCATCTCTCAGTTGCTATGAGTAGAGTTTTGCAAGGTTGCAGAGTAAGACTGGTCAGCTGACACTTGTTCACATGAGAGCCATTAAGAGGGTGTTGTGGCCAATGTCAGAACAACCTTGCAGCTGAAGGCAAGTCACTACATTTGCCTAAAGCCATGTGAATAGGTCTTGTGACCGACTGACTACTACATAATCTCCTGCTAGGGAGCGCAGATGGGGTGAGTCATTCCAAGCTGTTCAACCTGTTGAGTGTTTTGTCTTCCCAGAGTACAGGCTTAGGAACAAAAGTAGGAAGTAGGATTTGTGCTGGTCTATATTATGGGGCTGCTGATAGCAAATTTTATAATGTAGATGGATGCATCTGACTTCCTAAATTGTTGGTGGGCTTAGTTTACGTAACAAATGAATGTTCCCTTTTTTTCCTCTAACTTTTGAAAGAGGATATTAGTAGGCTTCTGCCAAGTTGCTTGTCTCACCTAGGATTATAGGGAGTGAATGATCATTTAAGACTGCTGGTCACTACGGAATATCCCTTAAATGACCACGGACCTTCAAAAATTGTGTCCAAGTCCATGCTGATGGTCAGAAGATACCAGAAGAAGGTGAAACTGCTCAGAGGATGTGTGGCGGCACAGTGAAAACCACAAACTGGCCAGGGGCCTCGCGAGCTTCAGCCCCCTGTGTGAATGATGCAGTATCTGGCGCCGGGAGAACTTACAAGACATTTTTGTGTAAAAAGCTTCGAAAATGTGCCTGGGTAGGAAAGGGTACTGATCGTACCACGGAACTACATAACAGGTTTGAGACTTTAATTTACTTTAAAATCAAAGGGAAATTTTGATTTAATTCACTGAGTAGACTGAAATTGTATTGATAGTTATTTTTTGAGAGCAGGAGAAATGGGATCATTGCTTGGTGTGTAGAGATAAGTCCTCTCCTTTATAGAAAAGGTGCAGGCATTTTTGGTGTGTGACTGTTTGTTGTGATTCTTCTACCCATTTGCTTTATTTTGACCTTTGTATTACGTGGGCTGGGATTCCTATCCTGTATCTGAGCTTGGACGGTACTATTCACAATGATCATAAATGGGAAAAAAAGTTACACATCTGGGTTAACAGTAGATAGTGCATAGGATTGAGACTCCCCGCTTCATGGTCTGAGTAACTAGTGTGTGGTTGTGATTTTGTGATTGAAGGCAGAGTTGTGAGGGAGAGCCCAGTCTTCTGGAAAACATTTTCCTGGAAAGGGTGGGCTTGTGATTAACAAATTGTACTAATGGAATTTGCCTAAAAAACATAACATTGTACCTATTATACTTGCTATATTTCTTTAGGAGGTCTGGTAGCGTACTGTATTATGAACTGAGCTTCTAAAAGCAAGGCCAGCTATTTGAATCTACCAGCTGCTCCTCAGGAGAAAGATGAGGCTTTGTGCTCTTGTGAAGATTTACAGGGTCACCGCTATGCGTCAGAACCAACTCCACACACATAACCCTCACAACCACCACCATATTCCTTTAGGTAGATTTTATTTTCATTCACTCTGGGAGAAGTCATTAATTTTATCAGTAGTAGTTCTTTTAAGTGAAACAGTATTTGTAAAGAGTATATTTTACATATCAATTTAAAGGGAGAATCTTTTGAAAATCACATTTTGTTCATAAATCTTATGTAGTAAAGTAAGTCAAAGGTTAAGCTTTCACTATCAGTGCGAAAATAAACTTTTATAACCACATATATGGTTTTTTTTCCTTACAGAAGTTTTTTCCAAATTAACATGCTGTCCTATTGACCCATAAACTATTTACCCCATGACTATGTTTACTGATTTGGTGAAAAATAATTAGGATATAGTTTTTTTTTCATAATAAAAATCTGTTTTTCTTGAATTATTGTTAAGTGTTATCGAGTCGGTTCTGACTCATAGCAACCCTATCTAGGATTTCTGAGGAGTGACTGGTGGATTTGAACTGCCAACCTTGTGGTTCAAATAGACCTTGTGGTCCAGTGCATTATCCTGCAGCGCCACACCAGGACTTTAGATATTCCAGTAGAAGAGCCCAATAGACAGGAGAGGAAGAAGGAAGTGGGGCAGTCCTTTAGTGGGTGGTGAATCACATGCTGTCTTACTCAATTAAAGAGATCTATTTGTAGAGGAGCAGGTAATGGATAACGTGGTACAAATACATTTGAGTGCTCAGTTAAGAATTTTGCTTTCATAATATTTATTTTTATCTGTTTCTGATCAAGAAAGGTCAGGCAGCTGGATGATAAAGAGAGTCAAGGACTGGCACTGAGTTTATCTAGCTCTGCCTCCTGAATTCTGATCCTCAGCTCTGCTGCCCAAGAGCTTTGTAATTATTGGGCAGAGCACCGAGCTTTTCAGTTTACTCTCAACTGTTAAACTGTATAGTTGATTTAGATTATGTTAATTATTTAAAAAATTCCTTTCTGCTACAAGATTCTAAGATGCAATTATAGGACCTTCTTATTATTCTGTAGAATTCTAAATTCCCCCAGTAGTTCTTTTTGGGTTGGGCGGGCAGGTGTCCACATAAGAAAATCACACACAGGGCCACAGCAATTTTTTTCAAAAACTTTGAACTCTTTGATAGGGACTACTGTTTCTCATTCTCAATGAGCTTTCTATTCTTTGGCCAGACCTTAATTGTTTTGATTTAAACACCACTTTAAAACAGAACACTTTTGTGTGTGCTATTTGCTAAGTGTTATACAGTAATGACATTTATTTGTCAATTAACTGGAATTCTTCTCTAGAGTTGGATCAGTTGTGTTGGTAGACCTATCCACATTCACTTCGCCTTCCTGTCATCTTGAAACATATTATTTACAGTGTCTTGCTTGGTTTCCGTGGGTTTCTTTTGGAGTTGGGCCAATCTCAAGAGTAGAAGTGAATTATTGACAGGAACTTGCACTTTAAGGACCTGGTCACAAAATGCTCATAAGTTATCTATTTGTCTAAGTCACATGGCAGTCAGTTAGGTATGATTTTCAACTTTCTCTTTGCTCTTGAGTATTTAGTCAGTAGTTTTAGGTGGTCTTCTTAGTTGAGCACACTGATAAACAGTAACTTTCCAGTTGTTCAAAAGGTCAGAAGAAAGATTCCACAAGTATGTGGAGTTATGTTAGATACCTAAGCATGGCTACAATTGTATAAAACACACACACACAACCCCAAACCTACTGCCATTGTGTGTCCCTTCATAGAGTTTTTGAGGCCACGTTTTTATGGGAACAGGCAGACTAATTTTTCGCCCAGTGGAAGATACAGATCAGTGCAAAAAGAAATAGTTCAACCTTCCCATTTTGGTTCATGAGGTAAGAAACATTTCAGAATAGAAGCTAGATTCTGAATCTTCACCTCCATTCCCCCTAATTGGCAGTTACAGGGGGTCAATTTATATCACAGACTTCCAGAGTTTGATGAGGCATCTTATCTTGTGAGTGAAAAATTCCTTGTTGAAACTCAGTTCACATTTAGTAACTCTTTGAAATACTATGCAGAATGTATGGTAGAGTCTGCAGATAATTATTTAAATTTTCTTTCTCAAAATATCAACTATAGCAAAACTGTGGGTGACTTTTGATTTTTCAGACTTTCCTAGCAAATTAGGTAACTATAGTTCATAGTGCTGTTTATAAGAGGAATCTGGAGTATTTGCCAAGCTTATCTCTGAAACACTGTTTCCCTGATAGCAAGAGAAAACTTGACACAACCTTGTGTTTAAGTCTACCTAATACACTGAAGAGGAACTGAAACAGAGCACTTCAGAGTCAATTGCGCATTACAGTTTCATATCTTGAAATTCGGATTCACAAGAAAATCTCTGTTGGCTTTAGAATCACTAACATTTAGGGTAGAAAGAGCAGAATAATTACTGTGTGGCATCTGAGTTATCTATATTTTAGACTGATTTATTCTATTACTGAAACAGCAAATAAGGAGGAAAAAAACTTAGATTGTTGTGGTAGTTGCTTAACCAGAGAAGAAGTACATACTGAAACCAGGGTGTGTTTTCCCTTAACGGATTGTTTCAGAGATAAGCTGGCCACGATTTGGCCAGTGATCTATATTTGTTATTGTTAGCATTACTGACTAGGAAATACAAAAATAGTCACAGGTCTAGAGAGATGAAAAGGCAACAGACCAAAGAATTCTGAAGATTCTAGGAAAGGCTATTAAAAGATCACTAAATGAAGTTGTAGGGATAAGAAATTTTTCATTGTGTTCTATATGTAAAAATACTGTGTGAAAGCTTGATGGCGCTTACACATTAGAAAACGTAGATGTTACTCAGGTTGAATAAAGTGGGTAGAGAAAAAACAAACAAACCTGGTCATCTGATGATCTTGTGCTTTGTGACAAACTTCACAAGGAGGTTGTAAATTGCTGAGTGTGATACTTTCAGATGCATTGGGCATTCCTTGCCCTTTCACTGATTTTAGGTGCCATGCCATGAGGAATTTTCTTTGACTAGTTAGGTATCCTGGTATGGTGCTATGGGTTAATGCTCTGGATGGCAAGGTTGGTTCGAACTGCAAGGCCTGTGGTTTAAGCTCACCAGCTGCTCCTCTGAAACCCTACGCAGGGTGGTTATGAGTCAGAACTGACTTGACATGGTACTTAACCACAACAAGTTAAGAGTTTATTTCTACTGGCTGATCTGTGGCGTTTTAAGATGTAATTTGAGAAAGATTGAGTTAATGAATGAAGGAATGCAGTGGTAACCTAGTATTCCTACAACATCATGTCTGATTCAGGTCTAAAGAACATTCATATTTTTCCTATAAGGCCACATATCATATTAGAGATGAATTGTTGTTGTTAAGTGTCATTGAGCTAGTTCCGACCCATAGGGACACTGTATACAGTTTCCGAGGAGCAGCTGGTGTGGTTCAAACTGACTACCTTGTAGTTAAAACCAACTTTGCAGTCCATCACATTAACCCACAGCGCCACACCAGGACTCCTGAGATGAATTGTTGTTGTTGTTGTTATGTGCCGTGGAGTCGGTTCCGACTCATAGCGACCCTACACAGGGTTTTCGAGGCTGTAAATCTTTACGGGAGCAGACCGCCTCACCTTTCTCCCACAGAACCACTGGTAGTTTCGAACTGCTGACATTGAGGCTTGCCGCCCGATTCGTAACCACTACGCTACCAGAGCGCCTTTTTAGAGCAGTCTTAATACAGAGAATTTGAAGTGTATGTGAACTTGTTTCATAGAAGCTGGAAACTAACATAAACGTTTGTCTGGGTCTTGTTTTGATAAGTATTTGATGACACAACAGGGTAAAGCACTGAGTCATTGTCTCCAGAAAGATAGTGTTCCTGATAAGACAGTGTTTCTCTAGCCTAGGATCTGTAGACTGGTGGTTGTGCAGCCCTGAAGCCTTTCCCCCTCAATTTCCTGCTCAGCTCTATGCTGAACTGCCATACTTGTTATACTAGTCTAGGATTCCTGGTTCTCCCACTATGATCCTGTTGTGAGTCCAGCTCTGGTTTATCCTTTTATTTTTGTGGTAACAAAAGCTGAATAAATGCTGAAAAATAATGTAGGAAGCCCTGGTGAAAATTGGTGACAGCAATAACTTAGAACCCATCAACAGTAACCCAGGGTGTAATTTGGACTCCCAGTCACAACTCATCTAAGAGAATCTTCTGGGCTCTAGAAACACCTAAGTTCCTGGAGTCTCGCTCTCTTTTAAAATAAGGTTTGAGTATCTGGTATACCTGTATCCATCACCTATGATATCTTTAAGATTTTAATTCTCCTCATCTGTTTAGGAAGATTAAAAGGAAGCACAGCAAAACTACTTCAGGTGTTTAAAAATGGATGTGAATTTTTAAAGTTATTAAAGCTAAGCTTTAATTATTAATTTAAAAAAATCATATATGAACATGTACGAGTCTAGACTTATATCAGATATTTCAGTTTGTATTCTGTCAATTCCCAGAGCCTTGTTCTTTGTCAGTGCCTTCAGTGAACTTTGGGCTTCTTCCTTTTGTACCATAGGATATTGATCGTATGCTACCTCTTGAAATGGTTGAACATCAACCATTTCTTTTTGGTATGGTGACTGTGTATTCCTTCCATTCTTCTTTGGATGCTTTCTGTATCAGTCAATATTTTGCCTGTAGAATATCTCAATATTTCAAGTCCAGGCTTGAATTTTTCCTTCAGTTTCCTCAGTTTGACAAATGCTGGGCATGTCCTTCCCCTTTGGTTTTCTAATTCCAGGTCTTTGCACATTTCATTATAATATTTGACTTTGTCTTCTTGAGCTGATCTTTGAAATTTTCTACTTAGACTTTTACCTCCTTATTTCTTCCATTTGTTTTAGCATCTCTACATTGGAGAGCAAGTTTCAGAATCTCTTCTGACATTCACTGTGGTCTTTTCCTTCTTTCTTGTCTTCATAATGACCCTTTGCTTTCTTCTTATATGATGTTCTTGATGTCATCCCACAACTTTTGTGGTCTTCAGTCATTAGTGTCTGAGTCATCACATCTGTTCTTGAGATGATCTCTAAATTGGTGGGCTATGTTCAAGGTTATATTACAGGTCTTGTGGACTTGTTTTAATTTTTGTCAGCCTCAGTTTGCACTTGTATATGAGCAACTGCTGATCTTTTCCACAATTTGCCCCAGACCTTGTTTTGGCTGATGCTAAGAAGCTTTTCCACTGTCTCTTTCCACAGATGTAGACAATTTGATTTCTCTGTATTCCGTCTGGTAAAGTCCATGTGCATGGTTGTCTTTTATGTTGTTTAAGAAATTTATTTGTAATGAAGTCATTGGTCTTGCAAAATTCTGTCATGCACTCTCCAGTATCATTTCTATCACTAAGGCCATACTTTCCAATGACTGATCCTTCCTCTTTGTTTCCAACCTTTGCATTCCACTCGCCAGTAATTATCAATACATCATGATTGCATGTTTGATCAATTTCAGACTGAAGAAGTTAGGAGAATTCTTCAGTTTCATCATCACTGGCATTAGTGGTTGGTGCATAAATTTGAGTAATAGTGGTCTTTCTTGTAGGTATTTGGATATTAGTCTGTCATTGACAACAACATCATACTTCAAGATAGATGTTGAAATGTTCTTTTTTATGATGAATGTGACACCGTTCCTCTTCAATTTGTGTTTCCCAGCATAGTAAGTAAATCATGTGATTATCAGATTAATAATGACCAATTACCAGTCCATTTCAGCTCACTAGTGCCTAGAGTATCAATGTTTATGCATTACTTTTCATTTTGATAACTTCCTATTTTCCTAGATTTATACTTTGTACATTCCCTGTTCTGATTATAAATAGATGTTTACTGCTGTTTCTCTTCATTTTGAGTTGTGCCCCTTCAACAAAGGAAGATCGTGAAAGACTTATTCCATTCATGTCATCATGGTCAATTCTGCTTTGAGGAGGTAGTTCTTCCCCAGTCGTATTTTGGATGCCTTCCAGTCTGAGGGGCTCATCTTCCAGCACTGTATCTGACAGTATTCTGGTACTCTACATCAAGTTTCAATATTCGGTATTCTGGTGCTACCTGACTGTGTTCCACTGCTATTTATAAGGTTTTCAGTGACTAGACATTCAAAAGTAGTCCTTCTCTCCTTCTTCCTCGTGTGTCTTAGTTTGGAAGCTCATGTGAAACCTGTCCACCACCATGGGTGACCCTGCTGATATATAAAATACCAGTGGTTTAGCTTCCAAGAATTACAGCAACACGCAAGCTACTACAGTGTAACAAACTGACAGATGAATTTTGGTGAAGCTATATTCAAGGTTGCTATGAGTTGAAACTAACTCTGGAAGTTAACAACATCATATCTCCCTTATAGGCCCTTATGTGAAAGCAACATTGCTTCTTTTCTTTGTACTTTAGCATTACTCTCTCTGGTCACTAACTGATATCTTAGTGTGAACTTTGTTTATGAGAACTTCTTTCTCTGTCTGGAGGAAAGTGGCCTCATGAAGGATTGGCTGCAAGTGTGTAGAGCAGCTAATGAGTACTGACCCTCTGCGTTCCGGCTTGGTGGCTAGAACAGAGTGGAAGATGACATTTAGGTCTTCTGAAGGACAAAATCTTTTAATGGCTAAACCTAAAGCTTGAATAATATGTCCTTGCGTCTCTTTAGCGAATAGTCTGGCAGGCATAACAAACCAAAATGATCTTCAGAGAATAATCTTATTACAAACCCTAAAATTGTGCATATTATTGCAAGTTCTTATATTTTAAAAGTTCCCTTGGCATTTGAAATATTTAGGGAATATTTTAGCAGGTGTTTTTTTAGAGCAGTTCAAAGTACATGAACCGGTATTTCCCCTTTTCTTTGTAAATACCTGTTTTTCTTTTTTTCCCCCTCTTGTTAGCTTCCTTTAAAATTTCCCCCCCCCCAAAAAAAATCTTTCTTAAAATATATTTTTCAATTATCACAGTCATATAATTTTATTATATATTTTTTTAATGCAGGCATATATCAAAGTGAAAATAAAAATCACCTATAATGACATCCCATAATACTAATAGCACTTTTGTTTATTTCCTTCCAGTATGGTTTTGATAAGTTGCATTGTATTCATTAGAATCATACTGTATATCAAGGTTTATAATCTTCTTTTCCACCCGTATAACACCAAGAACATTTCCCCATGTTATTAAAATATTTTAGTGAATTATATTTAATGACTGTGTAATATTTTCCTAAATATTCTTCAAACATTAGAGTTTATTCTGCTAATATATATTTAAGTAGTTTCCAGTTTTGACTGTTAAAATGCAAAGAATGACCTAATTTTGTTCAAATTTCTGGCAGTCATCTTGGAAAGGACTTTTCGTTGCAGGAATTTTGAAGACCAGCAAATGATACTTATTTTCCCTCCTCAACCAAGTTTAAAAATTGAGTGATAAACAGTGGTCAAATGGAAACCAAAACAATCCAGATTTGAAAACCGGTTAACACTTTTGACAAGAGACTTCCTAATACTGCCTCTCTCCTTCTTCCCCCAAAGTTGGCAGTTTTGCCCAACCTTTCATAAGCTACCCAGGACACCTACAGGCTCCCCATAAAGGAACTTTTCCTATAAAACTTGATGTTGAGGAGTTGAGGAACACATTAGCATATATGTACTCTGCAGTCAGCCAGACACCAAAGAATAAAAGAAAATTTAGCAATCAGAATTCATGTTTCTTTCTGTGGGAAGGAGCAAGTGATGGGGGTGTGGGGGAGAGCAATCAGGACTGTTGACACTTATCTTGAATATCCCTCTGCCTGGAGACCTAAAGCAAAGGTAAGGAGGCCCACCCTCTCCACCATAACATCTGTAAATAAATCCTTGGGTCAAAGGATATGAGTATATGCTTATTTATTAAACATTTTAAAAAAAATTCTGTCTGTCTATAGAGATATCCAAGGAACTCTGGTAGCATGGTGGTTACGAATCGGGCTGCAGTTCGAAACTAGAGACTTTCTGCTCCTGTAAAGATGTACAGCCTTGGAGACCCTATGTAGGATTGCTATGAGTCGGAACTGACTCCACGGCACATAACAACAACAACAACAACAACAACAACATAGAGCTATACACTTGGTTCATAAATATGAGGGGGTTCAAAAAGTACATGAAAAAATGGAATCAAAAGGCAATAAAAATAGAAAAAATGGAATTAAAAGACAATACATAATTTATACAAACTTTTGTTTGAAACATATTGCTTCCACACCTTTATTCTTCCCCATCCACTTTAGGTAATCAATGTTATTAGCTTCTCATTGTTGTTGTTAGGTACCATCTAGTCGGTGCTGACTCATAGCAACCTTGTACACAACCGAACGAAACACCGCTGGTCGTATGGTTGTTACACTTGAGCCCATTACTGCTGCAGCTTTGACAGTCCGTCTCTTTATGGGTCTTCCTCTTTTTCGCTGACCCTCCACTTTATCAAGCATGATTATTTTTCTCCAGGGACTGGTCCCTCCTGATAACATATACAAAGTCTGAGAGGTGAAGTCTGGCCATCCTGGCTTCTAAGGAGCGTTCTATCTGTACTTCTTCCAAGACAGATTTGTTTGTTCTTCTGGCAATCAATCCATGGTACTTTTCAATATTCTTCTTCAGCACCATAACTCAAATGCATCAAGTCTCCTAAGGTTTTCCTTATTTATTGTCCAACTTTCGCATGCATATGAGGTTTTAGAAATACCATAACTTGGTCAGGTTCATCTTAGTCTTCAAACTGACATCTTTGATCTTGAACACTTTAAAGAGGTCTTGTGAAACAGATTTGTCTAATGCAGTACATTGTTTACATATTATTAATTGGTTTGTATGTTTTTAATTGCCTAATACATCGTTAGATGTTATTTATTGAGCCAGTGGTGAGGATTTTTATTTTCTTTACACTGATGTGTGGTGGTGGTGATGTGCCATCAAGTTGGTTCCACCTCTTAGTGACCCTGCATAGGGTTTCTGAGGTTGTAAATCTTTACAGGAGCAGAAAAACTCTTCTTTCTTCTGTGGAACAGCTGGTAGTTTTGATCTGCTGACCTTGAGGTTAGCAGCCCAACTGGTAACCACTATGCTACCAGGTGCAACCCACACTAAAGTCTGTGATCTTAGTTCTGCATCAGTAAGGATTTTAAGTCTTCTATGCTTTCAATAAGCAAGGCTGTGTCATCTGCATATTGCAGGTTGTTAATGAGTCTTCCTCAAATTCTGATGCCACATTCTTCTTCATGTAATCCAACTTCTCTGATTATGTGTTCGGCATAAAGGTTGAATAAGTATGGTGAAAGTATACAACCCTTGTGCACATCTTTCCTGATTTTTAACCATTCTCTATCCCCTTGTTCTATTTGAACGACTGCCTTTTGATCTATGTACAGGTTTTTCATGAGTACAATTAAGTGTTACAGAATACCCATTGCCCACAATATTTTCCATAGCTAGTCATGATCCATACAGCCAAAAGCCTTTGCATAGTTAATAAAGCACAGGTAAAAATCTTTCTAGTACTCTCTGCTTTTCAGCCAAGATCCATCTTACGTTAACAATGGTATCCCTTGTTTTACATCTGAATGTTGATTGAACCTCTGGCAGTTCTCTGTCAATATGCTTTTGCATCCATTTTTTAATTATCTTTAACACAATTATTTTTGCACGTGATATTAGTTATATTGTCTGATGATTTTCGCATTACACTGGGTCACCTCTCTTAAGAATAGGCAAAAGTATGGATCTCTTCCAATCAATTGGTCAGGTAACTGTCTCCCAAATTTCTTGGCATAGATGAGTGAGTGCCTTCAGTGCCAAATTAGCATGTTGAAAATGTTCAATTTGCATTCCATCAATTCCTGAAACCTTGTTCTTTGCCAATACCTTCAGTGTGTCTTGGACTTCTTCCTTCAGTACCATTTTCTTTTAATTCTATGTTACCTCTTGAAATGGTTGCTCATCAGCCATTTCCTTCTGGTGCAGTGACTCTGTGTATTCCTTCCATCTTCTCTTGATGCTTTCTGCACCATTCAATATCATGCCCATAGAATCCTTCAGTATTGAAATTCGAAGCTTGAATTTTTTCATATAAATCCTAGCAGTATTTCTTTGTACAGAAATAATAAAATAGAAATGCATATTGCTCCTCCTCCTTACACAGAAGGCAACATACTCTATACAGTTATTTGGTCTTTGTGGAGTTTTTTTGTTTTTAAGTTTTTATTGTGAATTGAGTGAAAGTTTACAGGGCAGATCATCAGTTTTACATTCAACAAATCATATACTTTGTTTCATTAAAATGTTTATAATCCCCTCCATGTACCATCAGTTAATGGTATTTATTTTTATTAATTTTAGCTCTTTTTTATTTTTTAAACACTTAAGCATATATAATAATTTACACCACCAAAGGGCACATTAGGCAAGTCTGCCTCCTGGCCACCAACTCTTAGTCCTTTTCTTTTCATGAATCTAGAGTCCTCAGCTGCTCCCTCTCTGCATGTCCCCATCTCTGTCTCCATCCCTGCTGTTGCTGCTTCTTTGGATAAGGTCCCACATTCAGCTTGTGCTCTTCTCCCTTGATGGTCCTAGGGTCCTGTGTTTCTGGACTATAAGATTAACTACTCCCCAGTTTTTGTTACAAAACTTCTACCTTTACAGTTGTGACAGTCACAATTAGTCATGATAATAATTACTCACTATTGAATCATAAGAATCTATCCCCATCTCTTTATACCAGACCGATCTAGACAAGATGAAAACTATTCAGTGGGGACTCTATCTTCCTCCCCACAGTCTTAAACTAAACTCCCTCTTGAAACCTTGTAAGCTAGTCACTTCGTCCCTTTATCGCCCCCTCATTTTAAGTAGCCATTGTTTAAGTTGCCCATTCTATCTACCCTGTGTACAGAGGGGATAGCATTGATAGTACTTGATGTGAGGATTCCTTCCCTCTCTGTTGGTATTTTGAGCTACTACCTCCATGAATTAGCGTAGTGGTTATGAATCGGGCTGTGAACCTTAAAGTCAGCGGTTCGAAACTACCAGCCGCTCCGTGGGAGAAAGATGAGGCTTTCTACTCCCATAAAGATTTACACCCTCGGAAACCCTGTACAGGGTCGCTATGGGTCGGAACCGACTCGATGGCACTTAACAACAACAACCACACAACCTCCATGAATATAGGTCAAGTTCATCAAATTGTAGCAATTTACCCTACCCTCATTCCTTTATTAAAAATTGTTTTCTTTTTTATCTTCCTCTAGTCAAGTTCTGATTTTCAAGCCATCAAGGCTAGGTCAGATGGGGACTATCTGCAAGTTTGGGTGTTCTTGTGCATCTCCCCTCACTTCATATCAGCTGGATGCTTCCTCTCAGCTCTAGCCCTCTGTGGCTATGTCCTTGTCCATGGGCTCAGGTGTCGCCAGGTATCACCACACTTTGGACTAAGCAGCGCTTCCTCTTCTCTGTCTCATCTCCAGGTCAGAGGGAGTCTATGGAACGTGGTTCAACTCAGTCCATATCTTCATTGCTGCCTTTCCCTCTCTTCCACTCACCAATAGACCAATATGGTCTCCAGCAAGCTTACATGCCTGCTTATGTGTTCCTTTTGGGTTTCAGTCTTAGAGGAGAGCTGGTCTTTGTCTTTTGACATGACAATATAATCTGGAGTTTTGTAGGTATCTTGTGTTCTCTAGCTCTCTCTCTTTGTATTTTGTTGTGTTACTATGGCATCGCTGGTTTAACCTGCCCCCACCTCAGTTTCCAGTCTTGGTCTTAGCACATATGTTGTTGGTTTTAGGTGCCATCGGGCTGGTTCTGATTCATAGACCTCCTATGCTTAACAAAATTTAATACTTCTTGGTCCTGTGATGGTGGTGGTGGTGGTTGTGTGCTGTGGAGTCATTTCCGACTCATAATGTTTCCGAGGCTGTAAATCTTTATGGGAGCAGAAAACCTCATCTTTCACCCATGGAACTGCTGACCTTGAGATTAGCAGCCCAATTCATAAGTACCATCCTATAATTGCTCTTATGTTTGAGCTCATTGTGGGCTGCTATTGTGTCAATCCATCTTGATAGGTGTTCTCTTTTTTGTTGACTCACTTTAAAGAGACCTTTTGCAGTAGATTTGCTTAATGGAATAAGTCGTTTGATTTCTTGACTGCTGATTCTATGATTGTTGATTATGAATCCGAGCAAAATGAAGTCTTCGACAAGTTCAGTCTTTTCTCCTTTTATGATTTATGTGTATTTGTATAGTGGTAGAATTGGGTTTGCTGGGTTCAAGTTTAAATGCACTTGTAATATGATTGATTACCTTCCATATGTAGTCATACCATTTGTACCTTTCTCTGTGTTTCCAGAATCCTTGGAAGGCACATATGATTATGCACTTGAGTACTAGCCTAAAGCTTGCAGTTTGAACTCATCCAGAGGTACCTCATAAGACAAATCTGCTTCCAAAATCTCAGAGCCTTGAAAACTCTGTGGAGCAGTTCTACTCTCTGTATTTGGGGTTGCCCAGCTTCTGAATTTTTGCCATCCTGATAGGTGTATGATTTTAATTTTCTTTTCTCTTTTTGGGAGTGAGGTTTAACATGTTTTCATGTGGGTAAGGAGCATCTGAATGTATCCTTTGCTCACTCGTCCAGTGGTTTGCAAGTCTTTTTCTCTGTTGGTTTCTTGTTGATCTTTCATATTAGTGAGATGAATCCTTTATTTGTGATATTGTTAAGTTCAGTTGAGTCAATTCTAGCTTACAGCGACCCTGTATAGGGTTTCAAGGAATGGTTGGTGAGTTTGTACCACAGACCTTAGATTTAAACTGACCTTGAGGTCTAGTGCTTATCCGTCAGTGCCACACTAGGACTCCATTAGTTGCTAATTTCTTTCTCTCCGTCTCTCTCTCTCTCTTTGTGAATTTTTAAGATAGCTCTTTTTTTTTATTTAGAAAAAGTAGGTTTTTACACTTAGAAGAAATACACTAGTATTAGAAGATAGAGGATGTTGTGTTGATTTGTTTGCTACTGATAAAAGATGATAGTGTAGAATGTGGCTGTTATAAACCCTCTTAACAACAGCCCTGGTGGTGCAGTGCTTTAGTATTTGGCTGCTAGCAGAAAGGTCAAGGGGTTCAATCCTACCCTAGCTGCTCATGAGAGAAAGATATGCAGTTTGCTTCTGTAAAACCCTAGGGGCAGTTCCAGTCTACTTTGTAGAGTTGCCGTGAATCGGAATGACTCAACCGCAAAAGGTCTAGCCTGGTCAAGGTTTCCTTGCTTCTGTGTAAGGGGGCTTGGTGGTGCAGTGGCTAAGTGCTCAGGTGCTAATCAAAAAGGCCCGTGATTTGAACCTACCAGTTTCTTGGTGGGAGAAAGCTGTGTCAGTCTGTTTCTATAAAGATTACCCTCTTCACTACACTGTGAAGCAGTTCTATTCTGTCTTACAGTATCACTATGAGTCAGAATTAACAAGATGGCTATGGATTTCAACGTCTGTGTAAAACAGATTATATAATACAGGCTCTCAGAGAACATTTCTAAAGGTCAGCTCAGGTGAATTCTGTAATAGCGTTTGGGAAACTCTAAGACATTAGGCAATTATTTGTGTGTGTCCTCTGTAGCTCTGATCACCAGTCTTCCCCTGCCTGCCTCCAAACACCACATTTTCTGGAACTGTTATCTCCAAGACTCTGAGAGTTATGCAGTAAAAAGAAGGCAGTTGCTTAACATAATAAAAATCCATTTATTCAATACTAGAATGACAGTAACAACTAAAAAATGTAAGTGGGTTTAATACATGTGAAGAAAGAATGCTTTTTATAAGAGAGATTTCTCTTGTCCTTGAGGAAGGCAGTGAAGGGAGAGAACAGGAAAATGTGGTATATGAATACTTGGAAAACAGATCAATAAATGTTATTGTCTAAGACCAAACATACGTGAAAACTAAACTTGAATGCCTTGAATTCATTAATGTGGTTTCCCTGTAGGACTTCACCCACTGCCTCGTGGTTCAGCTATCAAGAAACCTCTTTAAGGATACAGCAATTAAAGTTGGTCGTCTTAAGGCAATAATAGATTCTTTGATGGGTTAAAAAAAAAAAAGAGGATATTCCTGTTACATTCCTACTTATTTTTAATTTTTCAAGAGCTAATTCAGTCACAGAGGAGCTCTGGTAGCATAGTGGTTACGAGTTGGACTGCTAGTCTCACAGGCAACAGTTTGAAACCACCAGTGGTTCCATGGGAGAAAGATGAGATTTTCTTCTCCTATAAAGATTCACAGCCTTGGAAACCCTGTACAGCAGGATCGCTATGAGTCAGAACTGGAATATCACCACCACCAACAACAACCCAGTCACATGGTTTAATATTTAAAAGGCTCAAAATCGTAATGAATACTTTATAACACAAATATTGTGTGTCTCACTGTATTAGCACTTTACATTTAATCTTCAAGACAACTTAGGGGTTAGATACTATTTTTCCTATTTTGTAGACAAGGAAATAAGGTCAAAGAGGCTAGGCATCTCGCCCAAATTTACATAGCTACAAAGAGATAAAGCTAGGATTTTAACCCAGGCTGTCTGGCTCAAGAGTCTACACTCTTCCTCATTATGCTGTTTTCTTGCTGTGCGGGAGAAAGATGAGGCTTTCTACTCCCGTAAAGATTTACACCCTTGGAAACCCTGTACAGGGTCGCTATGGGTCGGAACTGACTCGACGGCACTTAACAACAACAACAATTAAATAAGGTAGTGAAAGTGTTTCTCTGTTCCATCTTTTGCTTACTCTGCTCCCTCATTCACCTAGTTTCTTACCTCAGAGACAGTGTTTATCATTATATATCTTTGTAGAAATACTCGATGTGTATGTAAGAACACTCCCTATTTGCCCTTTTGAAACTACATATGATAGCATTTATACACGGTATTTTGTACATTTTTCAGGGTAAATTTATGCTTTGGGGATTATCATGTGATAACATAAGGAGCTTCCTCATTCTTTGTTGTATCTGTACAATACTCCATTGTATGACTGCACCATAATTTATGTCCCCATCCCATGTTGACAGCTATTTAATTTGTCAATCCTCTGCTCATGCAATACTGCTGTAGTGAATACCTTTTGGTATGTAGTTATTTTGCATGGTTGTGAGTATATCGAAGGCGTACAAGTGGTGTTGCTGGATCAAAGAGCCTGTGTATTGTTGCTGTAGGATGGCACTGGACTTCTAGCCATAAGGTCAGCAGCTCAGAACCCACCAGCTGCTGGAGGAAGAGGAGCCTTTCTGCTCCCATAAAGATTTATAGCCTTGACTCTGGCAGTGGGGTTTTGAGGTTTCTTTTGGTATTTAATATTGTAAAATCAAAGATTAGGTGATTGTTGCCTATTTATTTTGGGTTCTCTTTGCAACCTAAAGACATTACACAGAAAATCAAGCTTTTGACCTTCGGAAACTGCTATGAAAATAGAAGTATTACCTTCTCTGGTACAATTTATATGGATCTAAATTTAATATGGAGCCCTGGTGTGATGCTGCAGGATAATAAAAGGTTGGTTTGAACTGAAAGGTTGGTAGTTGAAACTCACCAGCCATTCCTTGGAAACCCTGTACACACAGGATCAATATGAGTTGTAACCGACTCAACGGCACTTAATAACAACAAAGTTAATATATAAGACAATGTCTTGAATATTTATTTTTGAGATCCATCTATCTGTTTCTACTATACAACTTCCCTGGAAGTGGCAAGGGAGATGGAAAAAACTTACTTTCAAGAAAAGCTATGAAATCATGTTGTTGCAAGTTATCTTCCATGAGAGCTATTATGCATGTTAGAATCTTGGAAATAATCATGAATCTTGACTGCTTTGGTTTTGCTGACAATGGTATAAAGGACATTAGCTCAGTGAATATGTACTTAATGCATGCTTGAAGATGAATAGTCAACCTCTTTTTTTGTCAGTGATTTTTTATTTTTTTGGTGCAGGTAGTTTGTAGTTTACATACGTATATCAGAAAAGAATAAGTAGTGCCCAGATAAGAATTAAAGGAAGCACTTTGGAAGAAAAATGAACCATGTTTAAAGATTCTGTTAAGGAAAAAAATAATGAAATAAAGGTTTTTTTTTTACATTCAACAAATGATATGCTTTGTTTCATCTCAGTGATTACAGTCCTCTCCCTACAACAACAATTATCTGATTTCTTACCTGTGGCTTCCCTTTTTACATTTTAGATTTCACAAATGAACAAAGCCAAAATATATGGTGTACACATAAATATATATATTCATTTAAATGTCCTAAGGACATATCCTGCAAGGTAGCCTCATGCTCTCAGGCACACAGCAGTGGACATAGAGCCCACAGCTTCTCTGTCTCTCCTTGCCATTGCCTCTGCCATCATCTCTGCTGTCTCCGCTTTTCTAGGTAGGATCTCACGCTCCACTCATGCTCTTCCTTCTTGATCATCCCGGGGTTGTCCTGGGATCGTCTGATCCTGAAATGAAAGATTAACTACTCCCGCCTTTTAGTTACACATCTTCTACAATTACAGTTGTGACCATCACAATTAATCCTGTTAATAATTACTTACAGTTGAATCCTAAAATCCTCACCCATCTCCTTTCCCCTGATCTATCTGGAGAAGAGGAACACTATTCAGTGGGTATTCTACAAGCACACTCCTGAAAGCTTGTAAGCTAGCTGCTTTGTGCCTTTATAGTCCCCCATTTTTGATAGCCAACTTCTAGATTGCCTGTCTCTATCAACCCAGTGCATGGAGGAAAAAAGCTTGCTCCTTGATATGGAGAATCCTTCCATTCAGGTTGGAATTTTGAGCAATTGCATCCATAAACAAAGGTGCAGTTCATCAAATTGTAGCAATTTATACTTGCCCACAGTATCAAGCACCTTTATCTTCATCTGGTCAAGTTTTGGTCAGCTAGCTATTCAAGCTAGGTCAAGTTGGTACTAGCTACAAATTTGGGAGTTCACGCATGCCTCCCTGCATTTTTGACTAGCTGGCTGCTTCACTCTCAGCTCTAGCTTCCATTGGCTCAGAAGTTCACACATCTTCCTAAACTTCAGACCAGACAACCCTACTTCTTCTCTCTCTCATCTTCATATGTTTGTTGGCTTCCCGGATCTCCTCCTTGGTGAAGTGTCTGTTCGTGTCCTGTGCCCATTTTTTAATTGTGTTATTTGTCTTTTT
>NW_006408630.1:8383294-8402665 GCF_000296735.1 Chrysochloris asiatica
TGTTAAAGAGACTATCTCCTCCCCATGCAATATACCTAGGCACTTTGCGAAAATCAGTTGGCTGTATGTAGATGGGTTAATTTCTGGATTCTCTCTTCTGTTCCATTGATCAATGTATCTTTCATTGTACCAGTACCAGGCTGTTTTGACCAACGAGAGACTTCCAACCTTGTTCTTCTTAAGCAGTGCTTTGCTTATCCTGGATCTCTGTCCCTTCCACGTAAACTTAGTAATTGACTTTTCCATCTCTTCGAAGAGTGTCACTGGAATCTGGAATGGGGTTGCATTATATGTGTAAATTGCTTTGGGTAGTATTGACATTTTCACGATGTTGAGTCTTCCTATCCAGGAACATGGTAGGTTCTTCCATTTTTGTAGGTCTCTTTTGGTTTCTTGTAGTAGTGTTTTGTAATTTTCTTTGTATAGGTCCTTTGTTTCTCATTACATTTATTCCTACATATTTCATACTTTAGGTGGCTCTTGTAAATGGTATTGCTTTCCTAATGTCCATTTCAGCACTGCCATTGTTACTATAGAAGAATCCAACTGATTTTTGTATGTTGATCTTATATCCTGCCACTTTGCTGAATCTTCCAATGAGGCCTACTAGTTTTTTTACTGAGTCTTTCGGGTTTTCTATGTATAGGATCATATCATCTTCAAATAGAGAGAGTTTTATTTCCTCTTTGACAATTTGGATACCTTCAATTTCCCTATCTTGCCGAATAGCTCTGGCTAAGACTTCCAGCACAATATTGAATAGGAGTGGTGACAAAGGGCATCCTTCCTTGTCTAGTTCCCATTCCCAGAGGGAAGGCTTTCAGTTTCTCTCCATTGAGAGTAATGTAGTCTGTTGGTTTTGTATATATGCTCTTGATTGTGCTCAGGAATTTCCCTTCAATTTGTACTTTAAGTGTTTTTATCAGTAATGGATGTTGGATTATGTCAGATGCCTTTTCTGCATCAATCAATATGATCAAGTGGTTCTTTTCCTTTTTCTTATTTATGTGGTGGATTACATTGATTGTTTTTCTAATGTTGAACCATTCTTGCATCCCTTTTATGAAACCCACTTGGTCATGATGTATTGTTTTTTGATGTGTTGTTGAATTCTGTTGGCTAGGATTTTGTTGAGCATTTTTGTGTCTATGTTCACGAGGGATATTGGTCTATAATTTTCTTTCTTAGCGATGTCCCTCACTGGTTTTGATATGAGGGTTATGCTGGCTTCGTAAAAAGTATTAGGAAGTGTTCCATCCTCTTCTATATTCTGCAATAATTTGAGTAGAACTGGTGACAGCTCTTCCCTGAATGTTTGGTAGAACTCACCAGTGAAGCCATCTGGGCCTGGACTTCTTTTGGTTGGGAGTTTTTTGATGACCTGATCAATGTCTTCTTTTGTTATGGGTCTGTTCAGGTTTTCTACTTCACTGTATGTAAGTTTAGGTAGGTCGTGTTTTTCTTAAAATGTATCCATCTCTTCTAAGTTTTCGAATTTGTTGGAGTACAGCTCTTCATAGTATTCTGTTATTATCCTTTTGATTTCCTTTGGTTCCGTTGTGACATCGCCTGTGTAGTTTCTAATGCGAGTTAAACTTGTGTCTTCTCCATCTTTTCTTTTGTTAGGTTTGCCAATAGTCTGTCAATTTTATGAATCCTTTCAAAGAACCAGCTTCTTGTGTTATTGATTCTTTCTATAGTTTTCCATCTCATTTATTTCTGCTCTTATCTTTATGATTTCTTTTCTTTTGGTGACTGTAGGTTCCCTCTGTTGGTCTGTTTCTAATTGTTGTAGATGCAGTGTTAATGTGTTAATTTTGGTTCTTTCTTCTTTTTGGATATGTGCATTTACTGCAATAAATTGTCGTCTCAGCACCACTTTGGCCGTGTCCCAAAGATTTTGGTATGTTGTGTTTTCATTCTCGTTTGTTTTAGGCGCTTTATGAATTAACGTTTAATTTCTTTTTTTTACCCAGTCGGTTTTCAGCAGGGTGTTACTCAGTTTCCATGTAGTCAACTTTATTTCCTTGGTCTTCTTATTGTTGATATCTAGTTTTATAGCATTGTGTTCTGAAAAGATGCTTTGTAGTATTTGGATGATTGTAAATTTATGAGGCTTGCTGTGCGACCTAATACATGGTCAGTTCTGGGGAATGTTCCATGTGCACTGGAGAAGAATGTATGTTGTGCTGCTGTTGGGTTGAATACTCTGTACACATCCATGAGGTCAAGCTAGTTGATTGTGCTGTTTAGTTCCTCTGTAACATTGTCGAATTTCTTTCTGGTTGTTCTGTCCCTTTTCGAAAGTGGTGTATTAAAAATCTCCCATTATAATTACAGATTTATCTATTTCTTTCTTCAGTTCTAGTAAGGTTTGCAGCATGTATCTTGGTGCTTTGTCATTGCGAGTGTATATATTTATTACGGTTATGTCGTCTCATTCAATTCACCCTTTGATCATGAGATAGTGTTCTTCTTTATCTCTTATGCTGGTTTTTGTCTTAAAGTTTATTCTATCAGAGATTAGTATTGCCACTCCTGCTTGTTACAAGATTGTTGCAGTTAGCTTGGTATTATTTTTTTCCATCCTTTGGCTTTTAGTCTGTGTTTGTCTTTGTGTGTAAGGTGTGTCTCTTGCAGGCAGCATATTGAAGGGTCTTATTTTCTTATCCATTCTGCCATTCTCTGTCTCTTCACTGGTGTATTCAATCCATTGACATTCAATGTAATTATCAATAGGTATGAATTAATTGCTGCCATTTTGTTAATTTTTTCATAGTGCTGTTCGTTCCTTTGTTCTGCATGACTTCTTGTGCTGAGTTTGTTTTTTATGATACTTCTTGTCATCTTTTTCTTAGTTTTCATGTTTGCTTGTTCTGCTTGGAAGTTCATTTTCATGGTAAGTTGTGAAGTATTAACTTTCTTTGGGGTTACCTTATAGTCTATTAACTTTTTTCTCCATTTAAGACAATCTGTTATATCCTATAATCTACCTGGCCTACTCACCATCTGGATTTCTGTTCCTACATTTCCCCCCTCTTTGACATTGATATTATTTTGATCTTCAGTTGACCTCCCAGCTTCTTTGAATTTGTTGTAATTTTGTTCTATTCTGGACTCTGCCATCCATCGTCTGAGTTCCAGGTGGTGTTGCCTTCTTGTCAGTCTCTGGTTGTTGTCTGTTCTTGTTGGTTTTCAGTCCAAAGCACTCCCTTTAGGATGTTTTGAAGTGCTGGATTGGCTTTGACAAAATCTCTTAGCTTCTGTTTATCCTGGGATGTTTTGATTGCACCATCGTGTGTGATTGACAGTTTTGCTAGATAGATGATTCTTGGTTGGCAGTTTTTTTCTTTTTGGGTTTTGTGTATGTCTCCCCATTGCCTTCTTGCCTGCATGGTTTCTGCTGAGAAGTTAGAGCTTAATCTAATTTGCTTGCTTTTGTAAGTAGCATTTCGGCCACATTTAGAATTCTCTCCTTGTCTTTGATTTTGGAGAGCTTGATTATTATATGTCTTGGTGATTTTCTTTTGGGGTCTGTCCTTCCTGGGGTATGTTTGACTTTTTTGAATGTTAATCTTCTCATCTTTCAAGATGTTAGGGAAATTTTCTTCCAGAAGCTCTTCAACTATCTCCTCTGTGGACTTCTCTGATTCTTCCTGTTCTGGAATGGCAATAATTCTTAAATTGTTCCTCTTCATGTTATCCAGCATGAATCTTTGATTCTCTTCAGTTTTTTTTTTTTTTTTTAAAGCTTTTTTCTGCTTGCTCTTTTCTTAGCAGTATTGAGAGATTTGTCTTCCAATTCGCTTGTTCTGGCTTCCATCTCTTCAATTCTGCTCCTTTCCCCTTTCAGTGTATTGTCCATTTCTGATATTTTATTATTAATTATCTGGACTTCTTTTTGCAGGTTTTGAATTGTTTCCAATGCTGTATCGATCTCGTTTGATTGCTCTTGTAGTACTTTCCTGACTTCTTCCTTGTTTTCCTCCACCCCTTTTCAGAGCATTTGAATTTGTTTCCTTATCATCCTTCTGAATTCCTTCTCAGGCAAATCCAAAACCTGCTCTTCCTCTTCTGGAAAGCCTTTGTCTATCTCCAGCTCCTTTGTCTCAGTTACTCTTTACTGTTTTTGGACATGTTTTGAGATCTTATGTTGTGTTTTATTGGTCATTTCCAGCAGTTATGTGAGTTTTTAATGCTTAAATGTATCTTTGTTGTGTGTTATTAAGCTTACTGGGTGTCTCCTGGTGAATATGATAAGGAGATAGGCTTCCCTTTTCGCATGTAATGCTTAGCAGCTGTTATTGGCTCTTGTCTTAATGGTGGGATATTATGGGGTATGCTTGTAGCTTGGCTGTATGGCCATGATTACTGTCTCTTCTTGGGTAACATAGGGAGAAAAATCTCCCACCTCCAGGAAAAGTGTGTGATCAGAAGAACCAACAACAGAAGCAATATAAAAGCACAGACAAAAACCACCACTTTGAAACAAAAATAAAACTGTGGCCGACTGGCCAGTCGTCTTGTTACATAGGCAGTGTGTTTGCACCGTACAGGCCTCCAGCAATGGGTGGGGGTGTCCTCTCACTCAGGCCCCTCCTCTGGTCATCACCGTAGAGGTGCATAGATAGATATTGAGAAGTTATTGGGAGAAAGATTGTCTGCTATTTTTGTCTCTGAAGGTCAATTAGGTATCTGCATGTGAACAGGGTAATTCTTTAGATAGTTGTGTCCTTTTATATTGGGGTTTGACAGATTGTTCATATGGTTTATCTTTCAGGTTTATCTGACAGGCCTGCTTTTTTCTTGCTGGATATATTGGAGTAAAGGGTCCCACACAAGTTAATTTTAGGGCTGTGATCCAGAGGCTGACTTCATAAGCAGCTGCCAAAGAATTTGCCCTTAGGTCCGATATGTCTGTTTCTCTCTGGGCCATGGGAAAACTGTGAACTCAACCCTGGACTTTTTTTGTGTGTGTGGGGTATGCACCCACCCACCTGAAAGCATACAGGCTGGGAAAGAAGGCGCTACAGGGAAGAGTTGGAAAAAATGTGTAGACTCTCCCTGCACCTCCTTTTGCAAATGTCACTGCACCACTTTTAGCTCTGGTTCCCTGTGCCGGTCTGGCTGTAGCCCCGCTGTCTGAACTCTGCCCTGGTGGGGTGGCTTCAGAGGGAGCCCTATGTCTGGAGTGTTTCCTAAATCGCAGTATTTTCCTTTATACTGTGTTTTTTTCACTGGTGTGTGCAGGAAACTAACACTCTACACCTTATACTAGATCCAGAGTTCTGGTGCTGTTCCATGAAAGCACCTCCTCTGGGTTTTCAGTCTCTCCTCCATGGAGTCTGTCCTACCTGACTCTGCCTCAGCTGCGACCAGAACCGGAAGTCTGAAGAGGAGAAAAGAAATTATTTGTAACAACAGTAGCAAATTCAGGGAATGCCAGTCAGGGGAGGAATCTTGGTTTGGCTTAGTGACCTGCTCACTCAGTGTTTCTTTTGCCTTGAAAGAGCTTGTACTTTTCCCCTGTAGGTTTTGTTAATCTTTTTGAAAATTCAATCAATTAGAAATGCGTTTTTACTAAGGAGTATGTTTACAAAAGTATGTTGTTGTTGTTGTTAAGTACCATTGAGTTGATTCCATCCCATAGTGACCCTGTATAGGGTTTCCAAGGAGCAGCTGGTGAGCTTGAACACCGACCTTGCAGTTCACACGACTTTGCAGTTTGACACATTAGCCCACAGCACCACACCAGGACTCCTATAAAAGTATAGAGTAGATATAAATGGGTTAAGAAGCAATATAATTATTTAATTAAAATTACATTTCTCCTAGTGCTTGGTTAAGGTATGTGGTGGTGATTGTTGTTAAGTGCTTTTGAGTTGACTTCAACTTGTAGCCGCATTGTATAGGGCTTCTCAGGTTGGTAAATCTTTGCAGGAGCGGAATACCTCATCTTTCTCTTGTGGTATGGCTAGTGGGTTTGAAGTGCCGATCTTGTGGTTCATAATCTAATGTTTATTGTATTTTAAATTGTGCTGTGCATGCTAAATAGAAACTATTACAGGGTATTAGATTGGAAGCATAAGATCTTTATGGATAATTTTTTCTTCAGTTTTTGATTCTTTAGAGTAGAAAACATTGGACTAAGAGGTGATGGACAAAGAGTGACAGCCACCACTCATCTATCAGTTTGTTTATACTATGGTGGCTTGTGTGTGGCTGTCATGCTGGAAGCTGTTCCACCGATTTTTTACATACTGACAGGTCACCCATGGTAGACAGGTTTCAGCGGAGCTTCCAGACTAAGACAGACTAGGAAGAAGGAGCGGCAGACCACTTCTGAGATGTTAGCCATTAAAAAAGAAGATGAGAGGAATACACAGAGTCATTATACCGAAAAGAATTGCTCAGTATTCAATCATGTCTAGAGGTAGTATGTGACTACGAACTGGTGGTACTGAAGGAAGAAGTTCAAGCTGCATTGAACCAATGACCTTGTTGTTCAGACCATATCCCACAGTGCCACACCAGAACTAGGCAACATTTAATTCTGTTTTACATAAATTGGCTGTGCATTGGAGCCAACTTGATGGCACCTACTCCAGATAGAACCCAGGTGTTTTGATGTCTAATTTAGAGCTCTGGGTGTTTACTGATGTCTCATGGCCCAAGGAAGGAGCTTTGGTAGCGTAGTGGTTACGAATCTGGCTGTGAACCTCAAAATCAGGAATTTGAAACTACCAGCTGTTCCATGGGAGAAAGATGAGGCTTTCTGCTCCCATAGGATTTACAGCCTTGAAAACCCTTTACAGGGTTGCTATGAGTCAGAACCGACTCCACGGCACATAACCACCACCACCACCATGGCCCAAGGAGTGGGAATGTGAGTAATGGTGCCTTGAGTGCTACATGCAAATTTCCCTTATTTCAGACTTTTATGTGTCATGACTCCAAAGTCAGGAAAGGAGGAAATTCTTTATTTTTTCCTTTTCTCTATTTCATAATTCCCTGTTCACAGCACCCAAACCTCAGGCCACATTATGACTCATACTATAATGTTTTGTCACTACTGTATAAATGTGTTATGTAAAGCCTTCTGTAGTATTTTCTTTGTGACTTTTGCAATCACTACGGCATTGTTTCAACAGTGGAAAACAGGTTCAGACTTACAACCAACCTACATACACATAAACTTCTGCCCATCCTCTTTGTCTGGGAGTGCTTATATTTAGGAAAATGTTGAGGACCGGTCTGCTACGTGTTTCAGTCTTTTCACTCTTCCTCTGATGTTTTAGTCATTATATTGGTCAATAATTTCTTTCTTAAAATTCCAAAGGTTTAAAGGCTTTGAAGAAATAAAAATGGAGTTGACGATCTGAGGGTATTTATACTCATTGCTGTTGACTCGATTCTGATTCATAGCAAACCTATAGGACAGAGTTGGGCTGCTTTATAGCGCCTCCAACATTGTAAATCTTTACAGAAGCAGACTGCCTCCGTTTTCTCCCTTAGAACCACTGATTCACACTGCTGACCTTTTGGTTAGCAGCCCAGTGCTTAGCCACTGTGCCACCACAGCTGGAGACTATAGTCTTTATCTAATTCACTTAGCATAAATACTCATAACTCCGGATGGTGACCTCATTTGTTTGATTTGGGGGTTTGCATATGCTCCAGTCCTTAGAGTTATTGTTAAGTGCTGTTGATTCGATTCCGACCCATAGCGACCCTGTATAGGGTTTCCAAGGAGCAGCTGGTGAGCTTGATCTACTGACTTTACAGTTCAGATGGCTTTGCAGGCTGATGCATCAGCCCACAGCACTATACCAGGACTCCTAGAGTGGTGGTATATATATCACATAGTAGTGGTAGATACACAATACATGATATAAGTATCCTTCTAAACTTATATATATATAAAAAAATTAGAATGCATCTGGCCCTTAGGATCTTTTTAAATCTTTCTCTGACTGGTGAATTATGTTTTACAGTGATAAAAACTACTTTTGTAGCTCATCACCCATTTGTCCTTACAATCTGGAGATTTGGGTAAGGCAGAAAGTCAGGGCTTTGTTAAGGTCATCTGGATTGCAAGTGCAGAGCTAGAATCAGAAGCTCTATTTACTTGGGTGAGCACTAATCCATATCTAAACAACACCTCCTCTATGACTTGTGCCTAACCCTCACCCCACTCTGTGGACCTGACTTCTTCATCTTTAGATAAGCACTCGACCTCAAAGTCAGTTTGAACCACAGGGTCAGCGGTTCAAACTTACCAGCTGCTCCTGTGCGGGTTGCTATGAGTCAGAACTGACTCGACGGCTTTGAGCAACAACAACAAGACATTTATTTATCTCAGTATCTGTAACAGCATAGCTTACTGGTTTGTTTCTCTATTGGTCTTCCAATATCAGGTTGTAAGCATTTTGAGATAGGATCTACTCACCTACTGCCATCCAGTCAATTCCAACTTAACAGCAACCCTGTATATGGTTTCTGAGGCTATAAATCTTTATAGGAGCAGACAACCTTATCTTCTGTGGAGCAACTAGTGGACTTGAATTGCCGACCTTGCGGTTAACAAACCAGTGCATATCATACAGTACTACTAGGGGTCCTTGAGACAGGGTCTAGACTTAGAGTGTTCCTTTTCCTGGCATCTTTCATGGTGCCTCGGTCATGCCAGGTGTTCCAGTGTGTGTGGAAGGAATGATGTAGGAGTGTGCCTTTGAACTCATGAGACAGTGTTCTTTCCATTTGTCACATTGCTGATTCAAGGGATTTTATCCTTCCATTTCATACAGTCCACACCAACATCCAATAGAAATCTTTTTTTTGGTAAGATAGCAATAACTTCTAATTAGAATTGGTTTTTGTTTTTAATATATCGCTAGCATTATGTATCAAAGCTTCTGATGGGAATAGGAATTTCAAAGCACTTTTTACTATTTTTGACATAGGACGCCAATTCGGTGATGAATTTTTCTGCCAGTCTTCTGAAATTATATCAGGAAATTCATCTAGCATTATACAAAATAAGAGAAGAAAGAAAAGTCAACTAATCTGTAAAGTCCTTTTCCCGTTAGCCACCTTCCTGAAATGACTAACCTAGCAAAAAAAAAAAAAAAAAGAATTTCAAATCCATTACTGCCATCTATTTACATAATTTTCCTTTCTTGAAATAAATAGCATGTTACTGGGTGGGAAATTATGTACATTATATGCTTACAGGGTTAGCACTTTGATTACCATCTTAAGCATAATTTCCCTCTTTCCTCCACCCCCAGTCTTCTTTATTTTGAAGTACTAATCATTTGGGCCTCCTTACATAAATCTTTTGGGAGGTTTTTGTTTGTATTTAGAAACTTTTTGTGCTAGGATGGAGGGGAGTCTTGGGGCTGGTGGAAAGAAAGAAAGGTGTACAATTGGTAAAGTATAATCATAGGAGCAGGGGCTAAGATTTCTCCACTGTGTGATCCCAGTGCCTGGGAGAGTGCTTGGTTCACAGTAGGCATGCAGTAAGAATTTGTTCAGTAGATAGTATTTACCAGTTTTTGTTTTGATCATTATTTGTTGGCTTTCTATGTTTTTATTTTGTTTGCAGTTTTTCTTTTCTTGGGCTATTTAAAGTTCACTGTCATACGTTCACATTCTTGGATCACAAGACTGCTCTTTAAATTTTTCATGTCAACTTATATTTGACTATGTACGGTGACTTCCTTGTGTGAAAGCAAGAAGGAAGGACATTTCCCAAATATTCTTCTTTTATACATACATCATTCTTCCACCTGGGCATACTTGTGCCTACTTCTAACCTGTTTCTCATAAAAACTCAAGGAGCCCGGTATGGTGCTGTGGGTTAAAGCACTGGACTGCAAAGTCATTTTGAACTGCAAAGCTGACCATTCAAACTCACCAGCTGCTCCTCGGAAACCCTATACAGGGTCGCTATGAGTCGAAACAGACTCAACACTTAACGACAACAGCATAAAAGCTCAAGGAAAGACTCAAATGCCAACACTAGACCTGGTCTTGGAGGACATATCACATCCTCCTGCAACAAATGATACACCTATTGTTCTCTCTCCTATTAACCTGGGGATGCAAGTCATCCCACCTATGCATTTGACCTGAAAAAGATCTCCACCCACTTGAGTTCTATTCCTAAAACAGGTCCAACCATGCCTTTTTCTTTCTCAAGAGCTTAAAATGGTGCATTACTGCTTGTAGAACACAGTGTATGTTCCTTGGCACAACATTCGAGGTCCCACAAATGCCCCCAAGTTACCTTTCCAGCCTCATTTCTATGTAGTTTTTATCTAGTGCACGTATTCCAACCACTCAAGACGTACCATTTGTCTGTTTTGGTTCGTGAAGTGCCCTCAGCCCGGAATGACTTACTCCCTTGTGCATCCTATGTCAAATCATTGTCACCCTTCATGGCTTTATTAATTCAAATATTGCTGCTTCTAGAATTTTTGCGTGTGTCCTTTCTTGCTACCTCTGTCTGCCTTGTCATCTTGTTTTCAAGACCTACGTGATTTTCTCCTTCTCTAGATTTTGAGTTCCTTGAGAACAGGGACTATATTTCTTATTCATTTCATTGTATCCTCCTGAGTGTCTAATTCACAGTAGGTTTTCAATAAACATCAAATGAATAGATCAAACAAGAGGCTTAGTTTTTCAGCTTGTTCATAAATTATGAATCATATTAAATTTAAAATTGTGAAATGATGGGGTACAAGAAATATTGTGTAAAACGAATTTGTCATACTTAGATCTATTTACTCTACTTAGAAGAAATTTACATGCTCCTCATAAGACATTCAGGTATGAAAGAGGAAGCAAATTTCCCTGACATATCCCCATTGGAGTCCTGTTGTGGCAATGAGAGCTAATGTACTGGACTGCAACTTTGGGGGTTCAAGCTTACCAGCTGCTCCTTGGAAACCCTATACAGGTTCACTATGAATTGAAACCGACTCGATGGCACTTAACAACAACAAATAACATCCTATTATGCAATCGCCTGTTCCAGCTCTTTAGAGGTAATTGTTGTTAATAGTTCATGCTTAATTGTAGAATCCTCCTTGGTTTTTTACATGTATTTATATTTATTTGCATGTATATTCAAAGGTTTATTAAACGCCTGATTTTTAGTTAATATATATTATTATTATTATTGGGCATTTAATAAGCCTTTGAATTCAAGGTTGTGCTGTTTTCAATGAGAATGCTACTTTCTGCACTTAAAATAATTTGAAGTGTTGCTTGTTGCATTTGAGGGAAATAATTCAGACTTTGGTTACTTCCTTTCCACTTTTAATGAGTTATTGTTATTAAGTGCCTTCAAGTTGATTCCAACTCATAGCGACCCTATAGGGTTCCAGAGGAGTTGCTGGCAGATTTGAACTGCCGACTATGCGGTTAGCAGTCTAGTGTTTATCCTATAGTGCCATACCTAGATTTAGTTCTAATCCAGGCAAATCTTAGCATCATGGAATTTTAAAACTGAACCTGTCTACTATAAAAGGATTTTGTTTAAATTTTACAAAAACGTAGCCAAAGCATTTTACTTTCTTGGTCACATAGATTTAACCTCAAAGCAAATCAATAATACCCTATCCCCAGATGCCAAGGGCACTGTTCTTTCCTTGCTTTCAACAAAATCAAAGAGGTAATCTATTAAAATCAATTTCTCTGAAATAGTCTGATATATATATATATTTTTTTGAAATAGTCTGATATTTTAAGGCAGAAGCCCAAGGCTTGTTTTATAGGTGACTCGTACAGAGTTGCCCTCAGCAAAGTGCTCTTAGAAGTTCCACAATCACTTGGTCGGAAGTGGAAGAGAACATGAATATGAACAGAATATATGTGGTGTATGATTGGTGGTTCAAACTCACCAGCCGTTCCTCGGAACGGGGTCTCTATGAATCGGAACCAATTTAACAGCACTGAACAATAGTAACAATGTTGTGGCGCTGTAGGATCAGCACTTGACTGCTGACCACAAGGTCTGCGTTCAAACCCACAAGCTGCTCCTTGGAAACCCTATACAGGATTGCTGTGTGTCACAATCGACGATTGCATTTAACAACAACAGCAACAACTATCTTTACTAGACCATGGATTTCATGCAAGCAGGGACCAAGTCCCTGAATGTCTAGCATGTGCCCACATTGCCTGGAATACGGTGGTGGTGGTTATGTGCCATGGAGTTGGTTCAAGACTCATAGCGACCCTGTACAGGGTTGGGGTTGTAAATCTTTACAGGAGCAGAAAGCCTCATCTTTCTCCCCTGGAACAGCTGGTAGTTTCGAACGGCTGACCTTGCGGTTCGCAACCTGATTTGTAACCACTACGCTACCAGAGCTAATTAAGTGCTGAATGAATGAATGGATGAGTCAGTGAATATTCCCAAAGCAATCTATTTTCAATGAGTTTGCCCTTTCCTCAGTTTTCTCACTATCTTGTCATTTATTGTTATTGTTAAGTGTTATTGAGTGGTTCCAACTTATAGTGACCCTGTATAGCGTTTTTGAGGAGCAGCTGGTGGATTTGAACTGCCAACGTTGCTGTTAGAAAACTAGTGCTTATCTTACAGCACCACACCTAGTACCTCGTGTCATTTATTACTTATGAATTAATCTCTCTTCATCAGCGGAACTTTAGCCCAATAGCTTTTGTTTTGCTCAGGAACAAACATGGTGGTTATTGGGAGCAATTAAGATGCTGTACAATTATACCGTATTTGGATTTTAAACCTTCAGTATCAGAGGCAGTCAGAATAGAAGAAAAGAAATACATTTTATGGCATATATTTCATCTCTTTTTGACCTGAGCATGAGTGAGTGGATGGGAGAGGGAGACAGGAGAGAATCTATTGATTTTCTCCAAGAGGCTCCCTGCCAGTGACATAGTAGCTTGAATACTCCTGTAGCTCAGATGTTAGCCCCCGCCACAAGCTCAAACATCCAGGTTCTTCCTTTGCACATTTTTGCAATTTCTGGCTGCCTTCTGTGCCCAAGCTAGCTTTGAAAGGAAGAGCTTTCTTTCCAAAGATCTGTTTAAAACAGGCTTCTCAAACCTTTGTCATAGAAAGGGACTATATTATTACAGCCCTTGAGAGTCCAGGGACAAAGGCTTCATGTCCCTGCAGCCCCACTAACTGCCCCAGGCCTGAGGGGGATCACTGTCTCTGCACAGTTGTGACCTTTTGACATTCACACAGGTCTATTGGTTGGGCAGCTTATCCATTCAAGATCATCCCAAATGCTGCAAGTAATAATATCACTTCTCTCTCCTTTTTAATCCATAGTTGGTCGTGTTCGGAATTTGACCTGAAGGAGATTCGCCTGATCGTTTACCAAGACTGTGAAAGGAGAGGCAGACAAGTCTTGTTTGATTCTAAAGCTGTTCACCGGCTTGAGGAGGTGGCACCTCAGGTATGAAATGCTGATTTGCTTTCCTTACTTTTGTGTATGCTTTTAACTACATCTTGCCTCAGTCGTTTATTAATTAACGATCTTCTCCATGAGATATCTGGATGGAGCTTTTAATGGTTCAGAAGAAACGTAAGCAAAGCCTCCTATTCCCTTATTTGCCACCCCACTCCCCATGCCACCATTTTTGTATTCTCATTGATAAATAGGTAAACCAGGTAGTGGTGTGTTGTGGAGTCTGTTCCAACTCATAGCAACCCTGCATAGGGTTTTCGAGGCTGTAAATCTTTACAGGAGCAGAAAGCCTCATCTTTGTCTCAGGGAACTGCTGACCATAAGGTTAGCAGCCTGACTCGTAACCACTGTGCTCCCAGAGCTCCTTGGTAAACCAGGTAGCACGTAGTAATCATGACAGGAACTAGGTAATATACTCTATGCACGAGCTGCATTTGCTGGTGAGTTGGACTCTTGTAGAATTTTGATGCCAAGTGTATGACATGTATGGGAAAACTGAGAACTCTAAACTTCATTAAAGTGTTAGCCTGAAGTAAAGACAATGTGAGGGAGCTTCAAAAAGTTCATGGAAAATGGAATTAAAAGATAAAATTGAATTTTTCCATGAGCTTTTTGAAGCCCTCTTGTCTATGATTCTGTCCAGTGTTTTTCATAGATTTTTAAAAATAGGTATTACATACCCAAGGAGGCCTGGTGTGGCGCTGTAGGATAAGCACTCCACCAGAAGGTCAGTTTGAACTGCAAGATCGGTGGTTCAAACTCACCAGCCACTCCTTGGAAACCCTATACAGGGTCACTATGAGTGGGAACCGACTCAATGGCACTTAACAACAACAGACATACATCAAATCACACCCACTGTCACTGAGTCAATGCCCACTCATAGTGACCTGATGTTGTTGTTGATAAGTGCCGTCGAGTTGATCCCAACCCATAGTCACCCTTTGTATGGTTATAGAGTAAAATTGCTTCGTAGGATTTTCAAGACTGTAAATCTTTACTAAACCAGACTGCCTCATCTTTCTTCCACAGAGATTCTGCTGGGTTCAAACTCTGGACCTCGTCATTAGCAGCTCAGTGCTTAACCCACTGTGCCACACTTGTTTAAACAACATTGAACACCTTTCTTCACTATAGGGCTCTAATATGGTAAAATGCATTGTCAGCTCCAAAAGGGAGTGCTTCTCCAACCTATCTGGTTAACAAAGTTTTTATTCATTTTTCTTTGTGGTAGCTAGAGGGGAGGTGGGTCTGGGGTTGGGGGCTGGGGGCAGATAGAGTAAGGACAGATCAGCTCGTAATCCTGTGAAGCCAGAGTAGGAAAGGTAAGTAACTTGTCCAAGGTGGTCTACCTGAGTCTTTTGGACACCAGTCCATTCATTGAAGCAGTTGCTGTCAAATCATTCCTGACTCATGGTGCCCCCATGTGTGTCAGAGTAGAACTATGCTCCATAGAGTCTTCAGTGGCTTAGTTTTCTGAAGTGATTATCAGGCTTTTCCTCTGGTGGACTCGAACATATAGCCTTTTGTTTAGCCACTGTATACATTAATTGTTTGTACCACACAGAGACTCCAGCACCAATCCACAGTAATTGTAAATTGCCGTAAATTTCATACTACTTTTAACTCTTATTCAGATGTCTACAGCTTGAGTGAATAAATGAATCTGTACTGATTCTTTTTATTTACTCATTTCTTTTCATGTTTAATTACTTGTCACCTACACTGACCAAGGTCTGTGTAGGTGGCAAAAGTAGTTTGAAATCTGTTGCTCACCTAAAGGTTTGCAGTTCTAACTCATCCAATGGCACCTCGGAAGAAAGGCCTGGTGATTTGTTTCCATAAAGACTACAGCCAAGAAAACCCTGGAAGCTGAAGCAGTTCTTCTCTGTAACCGAAGTTTACAGCAGCAGATTTGTTTTTGTTTGTTTCTCTTATACTGACCAATTTATAGCAGTTTGTAGAACTGTATAGCTAAGTTAATGAAATGTTTGTATCACAGTCTTTGTCTCATCAGGGCCATAGGGCTGTTTTCCTGCTTCTGATAAGGATCGTTTTTGCAGGAAGGAAGTGTTTGGTTTAAAGCAGTTTTGCAGGGTGGATTCCACAGTGCTTTAAGGTGGAATTCTGCCAGGTAGCTAATCATTACTGTAGTTGTTGGGCTTGTTAGGTAAGAGGGGGGATGGGGATAGAATCCCTCAGGTGATTCACAGCAAGCTTTAATGGTAGATTAGTAATCAGACATTACCCTTTGTTTGGTGGATAGGAGATATTTTCCCCTTGATTTCCCACATCGTCTCCATTTCTGAAAGTTTCTAACAGATGGTTTAATTGTACACCCATAAGTGGCTCCTAATGATGTGGTACCAGGTGAAGAGGGGGAATGGAAATTCTAAGTGGTTTTCAAAGATATATGATCTTCAGACACAGGGAGTCTGGAACATACGTTTGTTTCCAAGTGTCTCATTTAGTCAGAAAAGGAACTTTTATGCAAGGAAGGTGTCAATTGCCCAAGGCTACAAAAACTGTCCAGGCAGTCTCTAGTCACTGTGTCAGACCCTGTCTACAACTGTAGACTTCTCAGTAGGTTGTACTCCAGCCCAAAAGGTCTAGCAGTATGTAAGGCAGGGTAGACTTTGTGTCTCTTTGGGCCTCTAAGAGGCTGTGCTTATGACTGCTTGTGGTTAGTGCTGTCGAGTCAATTCCGACTTATAGCGACCCTGTTGAGGGTTTCCAAAGAGCGGATGGTGAGTTTGAACCACTAACATTGGGAGTCAAAATGAACTTGTGGCCTAGTGCTTATCCTTCAGTGCCACATCAGAACTATTGGTGGTGGTAGTGGTGATGGTGTGCTGTGGAGTGGGTTCCAACTCATAGCAATCCTGCATAGGGTTTCCGGGGCTGTAAACCTTTATGGGAGCAGAAAGCCTCATCTTTCTCCCACAGAGTGGCTGGTAGTTTCAAACTGCTGACCTTGAGGTTAGCATCCCCACTCTTAACCACTACTCTAGTAAGGCTAAATCTGAAGAGGGTGCTCAGGTGAGTGCTGGGTACTTAGGAATAACCAAGCATGACTCTGAATGCCTTCTGTGCTAGTGACTGTTGTGAACCAGCACATCTATTTTGAGTTTTCCTTATATTTTTTTCCCATTCTCACCCTCCTCCCTTTGACAAACATAACACGTCATGAGTTTGTATCGAGCACATGACTGCAGGCATTTGCATTAGACCACCAGTGTGACTGTCACACTGGAGATTAGATAAACTGCAGTTGCATTCATGTTTCTCCCAGCAAAAGCTGCACAAAAGCAAAACAAGTAAGACTCAGCAGAAAACAACTTAACAGGGAAGAACGTAGGGTGCTTCTGTGAGGGAGAAGGTAGAAATTACTATAGTTACATTTCTATGCCTTTATGTGATGGGCATAAAAATTAACAATGAACTCTATTCAGGAACTATGCAGTAGGTAATCTGGTCTTTCGAGGACATATTTCAGTCACATGCTGTATGATTCATGGTGGTTCCCATTTCATTCTTCACAAGCTCAACCACATGACTGTCCTTCCTGTTGCCTACCTCTAAAGGAGTACCAAAGGAGTTGTGTCATGAAACCCACAGCCCAACTTTTCCAAATTAGTAGCTTTGTTTTCTTAGTTCAGTTTGCTTGTTAAAAATTTAAATGTGAAATGATGACTCTCTTTCTTTCTTCAGTTTCACAGATTATGACCCAAAAAGTTTTTTAATAACCTAAATAGAAATTAGATCTTGTAGGTGCTCTTAAATGGAATTGAAATGTAAGTAATAGTTGCGTTATAGCACTGTGGGTTAGGTGATGGGCTGCTGTTAAGCAGTTCATACCCACGAGACACTCTGTGAGAAAAAGATGAGGCTAGGTGCTCCTGTAAAGATTTATAGTCAGAATTGACTGTGGCAGTGAGTTGAGTGTGTGTGTGTGTTAGTTAATTTCTTAATTCATAACCATGACTTTTGCCTGTACTCCTGGTTTAGCACTGGATAAGCACTCGACTGCTAACTGCAAAATCAGTGATTCAAAGCCAGCAGCTGCTTCTCATATACCTTATACAGGGTTGCTATGAGTCGGAACCGATTCAACTAACACTTTCATCTAGTGCTTTTCTTCAGCATCACTCCCCCTACCCTAATACTCTCAATAACCTCATTTTTACTATCATTACAAAGGAAGGGAACAAGAACTTCTGATTTTTTGATCCATTTGGACACAATTGTTTTAGAAGAGAAATGGCTAATGAAGACCGTGTTGATGAAGCTGATATACTTAGCACGCCTGTCTCTCTTTCCCCAGAACACGGAGAATGTCTCTATTCAAATGTCAGCCAAGTGCTGTCAAGAAAGCAGCAGTGTGAGCAGCAGTGGCAGGAGCAGTAGCAACAGCTTCTCTTCTCATAGCTCTTCTGGGGGATCTTTACAGCATGCTAAGGAGCAGCTCCCAAAGTACCAGGTAAAACCATCCTCTTGGGAGGAAAGCCCCAAGGGGTTGAAATCATTTATTATAATTTCTTCACCGGGAATAATGCCTTCTTGAGGGTTCCACTTCAGGAATATGAGCATAAGTGTTGCAAGAGTATGCATTCAGAGGTTTCATGGCAATGATATTTTTACACTTGGGCCTTTTTTCTTTCAATAAAAATGATCGTTGAGCAGAGTGATACAGCACTGTACTCAGTGCTATGGATTGAATTGTGACCCCCGAAGTATATATTCTAAATCCTAGCCCTTGTGCCTGTGGTTAAAATCCCATTTGGGAATGGAGTATCTTTGTTGTATTAATGAAACAGGATTAATGTAGGGTGTGTCTTGAGTTCAGTCTCTTTTGAGGTATGTTGTTGTTAAGTGCCTGGTTCCAACTCATAGTGACCCTCTATATGGTTTCTGAGGACTGACTGGTGGGTTTGAGCTGTCAACCCTTGCGGTTAGTAGTCCAGTGCTTATCCTGCAGCATCACGCCAGGACTCCAGGGATTAAACAAACAAGCAAGTCGAGGAGAGATGGGGTAAAATATGCCAGACACCTGGAGATCTCTAAAGAACCAGGAAGCAGAAGCTGAGGAGACAAAAGACCTTCCTCTAGAGTTGAAAGCAAGAGGAAGCCTTTCCCTAGAGCTAGCACTCTGAATTTGGACATCTAGCCTCCTAAAGTGTGAGAGAATAAATTTCTGTCTGTTAAAGCAATACCCACTTGTGGTACTTTTGTTATCACAGCACTAGATAATCAAGACACTGACTGAGGACATAATATTGCAAAGAAATAAATTGTGTCATTAGGTTCCCTTTGTTATCAAAGCTACAAAAAATAAGTATGCATTTCCCTGTTTTGTTACAAGAATTTCTTAAGAATTCTGGAGCTGCATATAGGCATCCTAACAAAGTAAAACTTGCTACTAGAAGGAAGAAAACATTGTAGGAGAAAAAGGAAATGAAGATTAGAGGGCTGGTAGCTTTTTATGCTGTGTGTGTATGTGTGTATAAGGTGGTAGAAGATAGGGATTTGGGATGATTGAGCAGTATTGGCTGGATGTAAGAAAGGAAATTTCACAACATTCCATGGCCGTAAAGCAGGCAGAAATATTGTGTGACCAGTAGAAAGATCAAGATTGTTGTTGTTGTTGTTAGGTGCCAATGAGTCAGTACTGACTCACAGTGTCCTTATGCACAGAAGAACGAAACACTGCCCGATCCTGGACCACCCTCACTATTGTTGCCATGCTTGAGCCCATTGATGCTGCCACTTTACCAATCCATCTCGCTTGGGGTCTTCCTCTCTTTCTCTTACCCTCCACCTTACCAAACATGATATCCTTCTCCAGCAACTGGTCCCTCCTGACAATATGTCCAAAGTATGAGAGACGAAGTTTGGCCATCCTGGCCTC
>NW_006408630.1:8404111-8404805 GCF_000296735.1 Chrysochloris asiatica
TGGGTCTCCTCTTTTCTTCCATTTGCTTTAGCATCTCTATGCTGGAGAACAAGTTTCAGTGTATCTTCTGACATCCATTTTGACCTTTTACTTCTTTCTTGTCTTCTATAGGTATATATATACTCTGTATATAATGATGTGAGCTAACACCCAAGATAAATTGTTAAGAGTAAAAACAAACTGTGAAACACTGAAACTGATTATCTTGCCATTTGTGAAATAAAAAGGGTTTTGTGTGGTATTCTATTGATTAGCAATGACTATCTCTGGAGGACTACAGAGAAACTAGTAACTGTTTACATGTTGAGAGGTTAACTGGAGAGTAGGTTAAGGGTGGTGTAGAGACTTTCTTTTCCTTGAATATTTTTGTACTGTTTCAATTCTTTTACATGTGCATATGCATACATATTACTTTTTCAAAAATAAAAGAGAAATATTCTCGCCCTAAAAAAAAAAAGCATAGGGTGAAATTTTCAGCTGGCTTAGAACCACAGTTGGATGTGGGCCCTGTACCCTAAGAAAATGCATATTATAAAATGGTGGGTGGGTGGAAGTTCTTAAGAAAGAACATCAAGCCAATTGGTTGCTTTTTGCACATAGTAGAATGAGTTGGCTGTGAGTTATAACAAAGCAAAAAGAGGATCTAGTTTAGATCTCTCTTTCTTTATCCACCTCTGTAAATATGTATATGTGG
>NW_006408630.1:8405043-8433858 GCF_000296735.1 Chrysochloris asiatica
TTTTTAAGGTTAAGAAGAAAGCATTGAGGATTATGCTCAGGTTTCTCCTTGGCTGAGTGCATTGACAGACAGTTTGGCTAGTGGAATGGATGCAGAGAGGTGGTGGTTTTATTTTGCTTATGCGGGGCTGGGTTGCTTTTGGCACACTTGTTTTGTTGACAATCTGTATGGATCCCATTCTTCAGCATGTTACCACCATTTAGCATAAGTGCTCAGTAATATTTGTTACATGTATAAGATTCTAGAGCTCAAAGAAAGGCTTGAACTTAAACACAAAGATGTTGTTCCTTTCAGAAGGCACTCCTACTTAATGTTTACATTTTCAACCATTCCTATGTAAATAACCAAAAAATCATAAGAATGGTTGAAAATGCAAACATTAAGTAGGAGTGCCTTCTGAAAGGAACAACACATTCAGGGGATGATGTGGGAAAGAAGAGGTTCAAAAATGAGAATGATTAACAATATCAAATATAGTGAGAGAAGTTCAGTAACACAAAGCTGGAAAGTGCCCACTGGATTTGACAGGTAGTTGGAGGTCATGACTAGAGTGCTTTGTATAAATGGATCATTAGAGATGAGTGAGTCCTGGTGTGGCGCTGTGAGTAAATGCGCTGGACTGCACAGTTTGTTTGAATCTCAAGGTCGGTGGTTCAAGTTCACCAGCTATTCCTTGAAAACCCTATACAGGGTCGCTATGGGTCAGAACCAACTCGATGGCACTTAACAACACCAACACCAGAGGCGAAGTAAGTTTACAGTCAGCAAACAATAAAATGAGAGGGGAGAAAGTAAAGGCAGCACAGTCCACTCTTTTGGATAACAAAAGAGATGAGAAGGATTGTTTACTGATTGCTGTTGAGTTGCTTCTGACTAATAGTGACCCTATAGTACAAAGTAGGAATGTCTGATAGGGTTTCCAAGGCTGTAATCTTTATGGAAACTGACTGCCACATCTTTTTCCTCAAAGTGGCAAGTGGGCTCAAACTGCCAATCTTTTGGCTTAACCTCTAAGAAACTAGGGGAACTTCTATTAGAAGCTTTCTTGTTAGGTGCCATTGAGTTGGTTCCAACTCACAGTAACCCTTTGTGCAACAAAAACGAAACAGTGCTGAGTACTGCACCATCCTCAGTCATTATGTTTGAGCCCATTGCTACTGCCACTGTGTCAATCCATTTCATTGATGGTCTTTCTAATTTTCACTGACCCTCTACTTTACCAAACATGATGTCCTCTGGGACATCAACTGGCCCTTCCTTACAACATGTCCAAAGTATGAGAGATGAAGTCTCACCACCATTGCTTCCAAGAAGCAATCTGACTGTACACCATCCAGAACAGATTTGCCTGTTCTTCTGTCAGTCGAAACAATATTCTTCACCAATATCATAATTCAAGTGCATCATTTCTTCTGTAGTCTTTCTTATTCCTTGTCTAGCTTTCATATACATATGAGAAGAATGAAAATACCACTGTTAGGGACAGGTGCACCTTAGTCCTTAAACTTTCATCTTTGCTCTTGAACACTTTAAAGAGGTCTTTTGCAACAAATTTGTCATTTGATTTCTTGACTGCTGCTTCCTTGAGTATTGATTGTGAATCCAAGTAAAATGAAATCTTTGACAACTTCAATCTTTTCTCTGTTTATTATGATGTTATTTATTGGCCCAGTTGTGAGGAGTTCTGTTTTATTTGCATCAAGGTGCAATCCACACTGAAGGTTAAGGTCTCTTTACTTCCAGCAAGGAAGAGTGTATCATCTGCATATTGTAGGTTATTAATGAGTCAGGTTCTTGGATTATTTGCTCAGTATACATATTAAGTAAGTATTGTGGAAGGATACAACCTTGGCCATACAGCTTTCCTGATTTTAAACCATTCAGTGTCCCCTTGTTCTGTTCAAATGACTGCCTCTTTTTCTTCATACAGGTTCCTCATGAGCACAATCGAGTGTTCTGAATGTTTGAAAACTATTTTTGTTAAACTTTGGAGTTATCAGACTGTTATCCTTTGGACCTTCACAAAACCCTGCTAACATCAACTGACATTTTTGATCAGCACTGTTAATCATATCATTGAATAATACTGAGCCATCTTTCTTTTTGGAATTGTGGTTTGGTACTGTAGAATAAGCACTGGACCGCTAACTAAAAGATCAGTGGTTCAAACCCACCAGCTGCTCCTTGGAAACCCTATGCAGGGCCACTGTGAGTTGGAACTGACTTAACGTCACTTAACAACAACAGTCTTCCTTTTGGGATATGTTACTAACACAAAGCAGAGAGGTTTTTTTTACCATGTTTATTTCTTATTTTGATCTTTCAGTGTAGAGTTTAAAGGAGTCCTGGTAGTGTAGTGTGTTACATGTTGGGCTGCTTTATTGCCAAATCAGCAATTTGAGTTCGCTAGCCACTGGTAGAATGATGAGGCCTTTTACTCCTGTAAAGACTTACAGCCTTGGAAACCCTATACAAGGTTGCTGTAAGTCGTAACTGACTGGATGGAACACAACCACTACCACCAACCACCATGTAGAGATTATCAGTGGAGATAGTTATAATCTTTGTCTCATATAACAAGATTAAGAGCGACCTCTAGCAAAGCATTTGGGTCATGTGTGAAGATACTATGTATAAAGAACATTAGCCATATTTTTGGGGTAAAAATAGGCACTCACCACTGTAGATTAAGATCATCAAATGACCAGTTGTTGTGAAGTGCTGTCAAGTTGGTTTCGACCCATATCAACCCTGTATAGGGTTTCCGAGAAACAGCTGGTGAGCTTGAACTGCCGATCTTGCGGTTCAAATTGTTTGGCAGCCTGGTGTATTAATCTGCAGCATCCTACCAGGACTCCTTATAAGCGACTTTGAAAATAGTTGTAATGGCCCACTAATCTAAAGAGAGATGAAAGGATTAATAAACATCACTTTTTATTGCATTGTATATCAGGTCATGCCATATGCTAACTTTGATTTTTTTGTTTCTTTCTTTTGCATGGCAGTATGCAAGACCAGCTTCTGATGTGAACATGCTGGGGGAAATGATGTTTGGCTCAGTAGCAATGAGTTACAAAGGTTCCACTTTAAAGATACACTATATACGGTGAGTTTGGCCTTCTCTCTCTACCAATTGTGAAAGTGAGTCGTGTGACGTTGACTCCTTCATTTAAGAATACATTCTCTTTTTTTTTGTTTTCTTTTTTCCAGTTCTCCTCCACAGCTGATGATTAGTAAAGTTTTCTCTGCTAGAATGGGAAGCTTCTGTGGGAGTACCAATAAGTAAGTGTGGGGATTTGCCTGTTCCCCTCCCTCATCGTTCGTAAGTGGCTATTTCTGTAGAGAATAATTCTTTGAGGGCCATTCGGATTTTAGAAATGAGAAGCAGGATACTTCCACAATTAAGAGTGGTCGTTTTTCTGTACCCAGTGCTGTTGAGCTGATTCATGGTGACCCCATGTGTTTCAGAGTTTTCAAAGACTGGTTTTTTGTCGGTAAATCGCTAGGCCTTTCTTTGGAGCACCTCGGGGTAGACTCAAACCTCCAGCCTTTTAGTTAATAGCCCAGCAAGTTAATTATTTGTTGCCACCCAGGGACTCCACTGACCTCTGTTTTTATTGTTGCTGTGTGCTATTGAGTTGATTTCTGAGTTATAGTGATCTCATAGGACAGGGTAGAACTACCCCATAGGGTTTTCTAGGCTGGAATCTTTATGGCAGGAGATTGTCAGGTCTTTTCTTCCACAGAACCACTGGTAAGTTTAGACCCCTGACCTCTTGGTTAGCAGCTGAGCATTTAACCATTGCACCACCAAGGCGCCTTCCGCTGTTCAATAAGTGAGTGTAAGAAGGCCTTTGACTTTATCAGATGACTTTAAAGACAAATGATTGTCTACATTTTGTGTCTCCATCTGTTCCCCACTGTTTTCCTACCATCAGTTACCAAGTTTTTATTCCCTGGAAAAGGAAAACTAAAGACAGAAAAGATGGGGCTGCATTAGTGAGTGTATGATATTTCACAGTATAATTTTACCTTTCAATCTTAGCTTTTAATTTATCTGCCTCAGAAACCCTATACAGGGTCACTATGAGTCAGAATTGACTCCACGGCACACAACTACGACCACCACCTAGTATTTACTTATTTATTTACTTAAACGTTTATTTATTTCAGAAGGAACCAGTGCATATTCCATTTTTTCAGGGTGGGTGGTCATTGTTTGCCGGATTTTTTTGAGCAGTCAAGGTAGCCATTATAAGTGATCGGGACTTGGTTTCATGCAATATTTTGATTTCCACTTCTGTGTTCTCCCCCCTCTAATATTACACATCTGTGTAGACTAAAAGGAGCTCTGGTAGCGTAGTGGTTATGAATCGGGCTGCTAATCTCATGGTCAGCAGTTCAAAACTACCAGCTGTTCCACGGGAGAAAGATGAGACTTTTACTGCTCTGGTAAAGATTTACAGCCTCGGAAACCTTGTACAGGGTCACTGTGAGTTGGAACCGACTCCACGGCACGTAACAACAACATGTAGACTAAGGGAGTCCTGGTGTGATCCTGTAAGACAGGCACTAGACCGAAAGGTCAGTTTAAACCCCAGGGTCAGCAGTTTAAAACCTACCAGCTGGTCCTTGGAAACCCTATAGAGGGTCGCGATGAGTCAGAACCAACTTGATTGCACTTAAACAACAGCAACAACATGTAGACTAAGGCAGTTCTGGTATAACACTGTAGGATAAGCATTGGACTGCTAACTGCAAGATTGGCAGTTCAAACCCACCAGCCACTTCTAGGAAACCATATACAGAGTCTCTGTGAGTCGGAACTGATTCAATGGCTCTGTTAACAACGACAGTGTAGAATAAGAATACTAAAATGACTAAATGAAACTCAGATTCTGACATATTTTTCCATTTGTTTTGAACTTCTGAACAAAAATACTTCAGGTACTTCTCTTTTGATGAAAAGAAAGTATTTGTTATCCATTGATATATTTGAAAGAAAGCCTTATTATAAATTAGGGACAGTCTTAGGAGATAGATGAAATCTGTCTGGTGGGTTTTTTGTTTTATTTTTTTTTAACTGTGGGAAACTAAAGATACCTTCCTCTGTAGATTTGGGCACCACTGATTAAATCTTTGCTTACTCTTACAACATAATGGTGAATTTTCTTATTTCTGCCTTGACTTAAGCCAATCTGGGAAGTGATGTTTATTTTATATGATTTATTCCTTTGTGTGGCTCTGCAGGTTAATGTGCTAGACTACATGGTTGGTTTGAACCGCCAGGTCGGCTGTTCAAGCTGACCAGCTGCTCCCCAGAAACCCTATACAGGGTTGCTATGAGTTGGAAACGACTCGACTGCACTTAACAACAATAGCAATTCCTTTTTAGACCTTTGAGATGACCTGACTGTTTATTACAATCCCTATAATAAAATACTGAGCTCAGATTTAACCAAAAATTATTTTATTTCATTGTGTTATATTGTCCTTGAAGTCTTAATATTTTCCTCATTAATAAAAGATTATGTTCTACTACTTTCACCTTTGTTTTGATGAGTAAATCTAACTTTTTAGAAGTGCTGTGAGCTCAAACTCATATAGAATCATAATTTCCCCCTAAAATAAAAGTTGCTGACATATGTTCATTAAGAGTTGTAAAACTCTTTAAATGAGTAGTAGTGTGCTTAGTGTCAGTTACTGAATCAAAACTTAGAGCTTGATGTTCCATTTTATATGACTTGTAGTTCTTAGGAATATAGAATACCTCCAAATAGCTTTTGTGTTCCTCTAAGAAATTCCTCTAAAGTTACCAGTTTAATTCCCTTTGATGGATGTAAGAGCTTACTCATTTATAAAGAAATATCTTGTCATTGATCAGTTGTCTGTATTTGAAAGTCTTATTTTTTTAAAAAAAAAAAAGAACATACTTTGTTTCTTGACGTTTTTCTCCTGTTTCTCTCTTCCTCCCCATCTCTGGCTTTAGCTTGCAAGACAGCTTTGAATATATCAACCAAGATGCTAATTTGGGAAAACTGAACACCAGTCAGAATAGTTTGGGTCCCTGTCGTACTGGAAGTAATCTAGGTAAAACCAGACACAGCAGTAGATTCTGTATTTTTGAGTACTATTAATGTGGGTGTGTGTTTTGCTTTATTTGAGTTTGTTGTGTTGTTTTGCTTTTTTTTTTTTTTTTTGCATTATCTTTAATCTGTTTATTTTGTGTATGTATTTCGTTTGCCCTCTTCTGTGTGTTTCTATCTCTAGGTCTGCTGCAGGCATGCAGCAGCAAACTGCTGCTGGGGGTAGCTGAAGGAGGACCCCTCCGGCTCACCCGGAGTGCTTCTTTCTTTGCAGGTTTGTGTGGAATGCTGAGTACAGTGTGACCCACACACATATTAATAAACCCTGTGCAGGTTCTTAGAATAAAAAATCCTATTTAGTACCTCTCTAGAAATCCAAGGGGCTCTTTTGATAAGAGATATTAATTTCAAATACAGCCAACTTCATGGTGTTTTGAAAATTCCACCTGTGAACCTCCATTGTAAATGTCTTTGCTAATGCCCAAGTATAAGCTGATTTTGATCTGAAATAAGCCCTTAGTGTTTCTAAGAGGATTATATTTTCTGATTTTCTTGGTCTCTGCTGCTGCTATGTGCTGTTGTGTCCTTTTACCATGGTACTTTTTTTTTCTTAAATCCATTTATTCACCTGCATCCTTACGTGCACCGAGTTTCTTCAAAAGTCACTCTAATAAAAGCATGGAAGACTTCTTTGATTTTTCTCTCTCCTTTCTCTCTCTCTAGCATGTAAATAGCTTAAATGCAGCTTCTAGGTTCTTTGCAGGTATAATCATCCAGGTGTAATCATCTAGGTAGGTAAGTTCTGAGATTTAATTGGCCTTGCAAGCTATGGCTATTGAAATGTCTATAGTAGGCTTGGCATGATTCATATGTGTGGGGAAATTTCTGTTACTAACATGTTAATGGTGGTTTTTATGGCAAATGGTATTCTTTACTCTGCTCTTTTTTATAGTCTGAAAAAAACCAAGCACCATAGTTAACTGACGCTAATGAAACTGACACCTTCCCACCTACTTAGAGTGAGGCTAGCTTGTTTATATATTTGAAAAAAAATAAAAATTGTGAAAACAAACATACTTCAAAAATAACTGGCAAAGTATAATTATGAAACAGAACCCTGGGTTTCTTGTGCATTGTAAAACTTGCGATAGCAATATCTCACCCACCATCAAGCCCAATAGTATGTAGTTTAGATCAATCTGAAGCCTTCCTGCAAGTCTGTTTTACCCCAGAGTGTTTTCTAAAATTCATGCCATGATAGTGAGATTTGCTAAGTATTTATAGTAGTACTGCGTATGGGTGTTTGAGGCAAAGAAATGGAGGAAGAAATACTTGAAAATAAATATGTGTTTTCTATCTGCCAAGAGAGTAGCTTATAAATGGACAAACATTTTTTAAATTTATTAAATGCTTTTCAAGTATTTCTCTTTCCAAATTGTCTATAGTTACTAAAGTAACCGATTTAAAGCATTTTGAAAACATAATACTCTTACTACTAATAGTGAGAAAAATAGCTAAATAGATCTGCCTGAACTGTTTGTTCATAATATCAACTGCATGAATAGTTTGCTACTCAAGTTTTTTAGCGTGTGTGAACATCACTCAGAAAAAGTTTATATGCTACAATAGAACAGTTAAGGGCAAATGGTTACTTGGTTCTGTGTTTTCTTGTTCTCATAATCACCTTTTTGTGTATTTAATTTTGCTTTCTAGTTAATCTCTATACATTCTAGATGAACTTCGGATAAACTCTCTATACCAATTATAACAGAAGCCTGCTTTGAAGGAGCTTTCCTGACACAGTGGTTAAAGTGCTTGCCCTGCCAACTGAGAGGTTGACAGTTGAAACCCACTGGCTGCTCTGGGAGAAAGCTGTGGCAGTTCATAAATATTCATAGCCATAGAAATCTTTTGAGGCAGTCCTACTCTGTCCTTTAGGGTCACTATGGGTTGGCCTTGCCTCAACCACGACAGGTTTGGTTTTTTGGTTAGCCTACTTTAAAATATAAAAAGTACTTCAGGTGTTATTAAAACTTTGAAAAGCCCACTAATATGCTCTCTTTCTGCTTTTTAGCACACAGCACACCAGTTGACATGCCAAGCAGAGGGCAAAATGAAGACAGGGACAGCGGCATTGCTCGATCAGGTATTTGTACTTTGTTTTATAGGTTAAGCTAATAGGGGTGAATACTGTATACTGGTGTAGCAGATGGGAAAGTAGGAGAACAGTAGACAGGTAGGTGTCCTCAGATCTACTGGAGTTTTTCCTCCATATTCTAAAACAGTCTTACTTTTGTGAAGGTCTGAAACTTTGGTGGATAGCATCTCAAGAGTGGTTAGACAGCTAATTTAGGTATTCATGTTTTTTTCTCTAATACTCAAAAGTCATATGAGACTAAACTACACTGAAATGTTTCTTTCCTGAAGGGAAACTTCCTTTAGTTAACTGTTTTGGGAAATTGCTTGCTAAATATTTCAGGAAATTGTCTGTGGAAGTAAGTCTATCCATGTAAGTAGGAAGGTCTGCCAACTCTCTTCTGTCTTGGAGACATGATGATCTAGATTGTATCTCAGGTACCCTGTTCTCCTTACGTCAAACCCTAGATTTCCTAAGGATGCTCTTTCCACCTTTGATTTCTGTTTTTGTATGTGACTCTGTCAAAAAACAAACTAAAATGATATTGGTAGTTGAATTTGATAATGGGTCTGTTCAGGTTTGAATTTGGGTTATACATAGCTCCGATCTGAGCCAAGGTGGTGAACGGATCAGGAATTTGAGGACTCTGAGGTTAAGTGTAGCTGTGCATGATGAATACATACCAGAGAGTCAGCCCCTACCTTCCACCAGGAGTAGAAGCACCTGGCTGTGTCCCTCCTGATCCATGGCACACCACCAAGTAGGTCAGCCGTCGTTTGTGCTGCATGTGGTCAGACTGGGTCAGGTCTCAGCTCCCTTTCTTCTCAGCTGTTCACTAATTTCTATTTCTAGCCCTTGCCTTCAGACAGAGCTCTGAAGGGGTCTTTTTGCTCCATCTGTGCATTACCAAATCCTTTCACTCTGTGTAACCCTGTTCCTGAGTTATTAGATGAAATGTGTGTTTGTTATGGAATTGTTTGTTTATGTGTCACACAGTGTAAAATATGTAACATTTTATTTATTGTTAAATAAAAATATGAGGGGGCTTCAAAACATTTGTGGAAAATTGGAATGAAAAGATAATGACGTTTTTTTCCTGCAAACTTTTTGAAGGCCCCCCCCCTTATGGTTGAATCATTTAGGTGTTTATACCCTTTTTTGTAAAGTTGGTTCACGAACCTGTGGTCAGAAATTAAATCCCATTGAATAGGCCTGTTGTTGTTTTCACATACAGCTCTGTTTGTGCTAGTATAATGCCTCAGACGTAAAAGCGAAACATCCAAAGTGCTAAGAAAACTGTTTTTGTTTTTGTTATTTAATGGTGCTCAGGGAAATTTTCTCGTATTTTATGAAGCACTGCCAGTATTTTCTTCTGCAAGAGCAGCTGAATTCCAAAGAGACTCTGAATGTGCATTGACAGGTGGTTCAATATCTAGGCAATAAGGTGAGAGTTCAGGTCTCAGCATGTGTAATTTTATGGGAAGCACACTCCTGGAACTAAGACACTCTGAGTTTAAATTGTTGCCCCTTGAAAAAACTATGCTGTCTTAGTGGCTGATGGAATTTAATGTGCTTGCTTTTGTAGAATGAGAGCTACTTACCTATCAGCAAAATGAAAACTGAATAACATTCTACGCAGGGGCCATTTTCAACACTGATATTACAGAGCTCAGGCAGTCTCACCTTACTTTATTGATTCATATATTATTCTTCAAGGTCCAGAGAGGATTTTAAGACATATTTGGGGAGTTAAAACTTAACAGAAACCTTATTGGAAGTGAAGTTAGAATTTTCCCTTTGTAATATAATTAATTTCACTGGTTTAAGTTGTATGGTTCAAAAACTCCTATGTTTGGCACTAGCCAGCACTAGTTTTCCTTTGGGAAGCAAGCAAGTTATGACGTCAAGTTAAGGCAGAAGAGATAATGAAGATGGTTGCAAGTGCACATAGGTGACATTTTGCTTCTTTTGTGCTAAGTCCAATACCATGTCATATCTGGGAGTTGTTTTGAAATCACTGAGCTCGTATAAAGACTAGTGTGAGCTTTATAATTTATAATACTTCTGGTAGAATTCAGTGCACTGTTCTTTTTTGTTGTTAATCCATAATTTTTCTCTGATTAAAATACTGTCTCATTATGGCCAGTTTTCATTGTGTAGGGACCAAGGTATTTGAATTAAATGAGTAATATCAGAGTTAGAGAAATTAAAAACATTCTTTATTTTCTTTTAGCCTTAAAATGAATAGTTTGAGAGATAGGGGAATTAAAAAAAACAACAACCAGATTGTACTTTTTAGAATCATGGTTACGAGTCGGGGTGCCAACCTCAAGGTCAGCAGTTCGAAACTATCAGCGGTTCCCCGGGAGAAACATGAGGCTTTCTGCTCCCGTAAAGATTTATAGCCTCGAAAACCCTGTGCAGGGTCACTATAAGTAGGAACCAACTCCACAGTACTTAACAACAACAACATAGACACTGTACTCACTTTTCCTTCACATTAACGTCTCATATAAGTGTGATACATTTGTTATAATTAATGAACCAATATTTAGATACACTGTTATTAATTAAAATCCAACTTTTTTCCCTTAATCATTACTTGTCTTAGTTATCAAGTGTGGCTATGACAGAGATACCACAGTTGGATGGCCTTTAACAAACAGGAATTTATTCTCTTACAAGTCGTTGTTGTTATGTGCTGTCCAGCCAGTTTCGACACATAGTGACCCTATATAGGAGTCCTGGTGTGGCATTGTAGTATAAACCCTAGACTGCTAACCGCAAGGTCGGTGGGTTCAAACCCATCAACCACTTGTTGGAAACCCTGCACAGGGTCACTATGTGTTGGAACCAACTCAATGGCACTTAACAAAAACAATATATGGTTTCCAAAGAGCGTCTGATGGGTTTGTACTGCTGAACTTGCAGTTAGCAGTCTAGGGCTTATCTTACAGAGCACTTAAGAGGACTGGTCAGCTATTCTGTATGATGTCCCATTACTGGAATGAGTTTGAAGTTTTTCTCATTACTCGACTGTGGTTATGGGTTTGGGGGAGGAGGGTCACATAGTAAAGTGCCATTTTCATAATGTTACATAAGAAGTATATACCATAACTTAATTTGTAATTATTAATATTGTTCTTGATCACCTGACTAAGAGTTTGTCAGTTTTTTCCCACATAAAATGGCTTTTCCTCCTCCGCATACTGTATACTGTGGAAGGAAAACAATCTGTGCAGCCCACTTGTAAGGTGGGGAATTTGCATATGAGTAATTGATGGTCTTTTCCATATTCTGCCCCTGGCCTTATTTTCACTGATGATATGGAGCTTTTCCATCGAATCTTTCCGCAGATGTAGTCAATTTGATTTCTATGTTTTCCAGTTGGTGAGGTCCATGTCGTCTTTTATGCTTTCTAAAGAAGGTATTTGAAATGAACAAATTCATTGATTTTCAGAATTTTATCATACGTTCTCCAGCATCATTTCTATTACCAAGGCCATATTTTCCAACTACTGATCCTTCCTCTTTGCTCCCAACCTTTGCATTCCAATCACCAATAATAATAAATACATCTTGATTATATGTTTGAGCTATTTCAGTTTAAAGAAGTTGATAGAATTCTTCCATTTCATCCTCACTGGCTTTAGTGGTTGGTGTGTAAATTTGAATAATAATGATATTAACTGGGCTTCCTTGTAGATGCATGGATATTATCCTATCACAGACAGCGTTGTACCTCATGACTAATCTGGAAATGTTCTTTTTGACAATGAGTGCAACACCATTCCTCTTCAATTTGTCATTTCCAGCATAGTAAACCATGTGTTTGTTAGATTCAAAATGGCCAATACTAGTCCATTTCAGCTCACTAATGCCTAAGATATTGATGTTTATGTGTTCAGTTTCACTTTTGACAACTTCCAATTTTCCTTGATTCATAATTCAGAACCCCATGTTCCGATTTTTAATGCAAGTTTATAGCTGTTTCTCCTCATTTTGAGTTGTGCTCCATCAACAGATGAAGGTCCTGTGGACTTTTGTCCCACAGGCTTTACTCCATTTGCGTTATCACGGTCAACTCTACTTTGAGGAGGCAGCTTTTTCCCAATCGTATTTTGTGTGCCTTCCAAACTGAGGGGCTCATTTTCTGGCGCTATATCTGACAGTGTTTCTCTGCTATTCATGAGGTTTTCAGTGACTAAATATTCAGAAGTAGTTTGTCACTCCTTCCTAGTCTGTCTTCATCTGGAAGCACCTCTGAAACCTGTCCACCATGGGTGACCCTGCTGGTATTTAAAATACTGGTGGCATAGCTTTCAGAATCACAGCAACTTACAAGCCACCACAGTACGACAAACTGACAGATGAGTGGTGGAGATATAGAAGGAGATATAAATTGGGGAACAGATGTACATTCTCATTGTATTTTGAATGTATTATTTATATATTAGTCAAAAATGTAACTATTTTTAAGAGGCTGTTTTGGTGGTTTGCCACTCAGAATTTTCAAGTAAGGTTTTGAGAGAAAGGAAGGGTAGGTTCCAGCCATACTTTCAGTTGCCATTGAGTCATTTCTGAGTCATGACAACCCCTTGTGTTTCATTGGGTTTTCAATGGCTGTTATGTTTTAGAAGTAGATCACCAGGCATTTCTTTCATGGTACCTCTGGTTGTACTTAAACCACCAATCTTTTGGTTAACTGTTTGCAATACCCAGGCTCTAACCATACTAGGAAGTATTATTGGCAGGGCTTAGTGACTAATTTGGGAGATATACAATCTGTAGGAACAAGGAGAAACTATAGGATGACTCTCCAGTCTCTAACTTGGGAAAGGAAGTAGAGGAGAATGATGGCTTTCACCAGTTTAAAGAAAGGAGTGAGTCCAGGTCTGTGAAAAAGATACTGAGAGAATTTTATGCTTTTCAAAACTTTTGTCTACGTTTTAGTCTTAGGTCCCAAACTACAGATAAAAGAAATAGAAAAATTGAATCAATTGGAGTATAAATCCAGACAGCATGTTGATGGCCAAGGCTGGAGAAGACTGTATGTCCAAGCCAAGGAATTAAACTTTACGACATTTGAACCTATGTACCCCAGAATGAAGCACTGTTGGGTCCTGTTCTGTATTTCAGCCCACTGTTGCAACCATCGTGTTGAGGGTTTTCCTTTTTTTCACTGACCTACTTCATCAAGCAGGACATCCTTCTCCCAGAACTGGTCCCTCCAGGAGTTGATAGCATATCAAAAATATGTGAGACATTTTAAATTATCCTCACTTTTAAGGAAGATTCTGGATGTTATCTTCCAAGATAGATGTGTTTGTTCTCTGGCAAACCGTGGTATGTTCAGTATTCTTCACAACACCATTAATTCAAATGCATCAACTCTTCTTTCATCTTCTTATATTCGTTGTCCAACTTTTATATGCATATGAAGCAACTGAAAATGCCATGGCTTAGGTAGCGATCACTTTAATCCTCAAGGTCTTTTGCAGCAGATTGGCCCAATGCAGCATATCATTTGATTTCTTGACGACTGCTTCCATGGTTGTGGATCCTATTAAAATGAAATCCTTGACAACGTCTGTCTTTTTTCGGCTTATCTTGAAGTAGTTTATTGGTCCAGTTGTAAATTATTTTTGTTTTCTTTATGTTGAGGTGGACTCCATTTGTTGAAATATCTCAGTTGGTATTCCATCAACTTCTAGAACCTTGTTTTTCGCTATCAGAGCAGCGTGGAAATCTTCTTTCAATACCATTGGATCTCGATCATATGCTACCTCTTGAAATGGTTGAACATCGACACATTCTTTTTGGTAGAGTGACTTTATGTGTTCCTTCACCTTCTTTTGATGCTTCCTGGCCATTCATTATTTTGCCCTTATAACCCTTCAATATTGCAACTCAAGGCTTGAATTTTGTCTTCAGTGCTTTCAGTTTGAGAAATGCTGAGCATGTTCTTCCTTGTGATTTTCTAACTCTAGATCTCTGTACATTTCATTATAGTACTTCTCTTTTTGAGTCACCCTTTGAAATTTTTGTTATATATCTATTTCAAGCATTTGCAAATATGTATGTAAAGTATTCTCTGCGAAATCTATTTATGTTTCTGGGTATACGCCCCTACATCATACTATACTTGTTCAGTTTGCATATCTAGTTCTGAATCCTTTTGTAAATTATTGTTTGTTATTACTGTTACTGCAGGATTGCTTATGCAGTAGTATTTGTCATTGTTTCCTCTTACTCTTGCATACTTTCCAATGTCTTCCTTTGGCTTGGTCATGTGCTGATTTTCCCTTTTATTGGGTTACCTTTCCCTTCACCCAAGTTAATACATCTCTACTGTCTAGTGGACATCATTGCTGATGTCTGACAGATCTTGGCTGAAAGCAGAGAATATCAGAAGGATGTTTACCGGTGCTTTACTGACTACACAAAGGCTTCCAATTGTGTGGCTCATGACAAGATATGGACAACATTGTGAAGTATTCTGGAACACTTAATTGTGCTCATGAGGAATCTGTACCTGGACCTAAGAGGCAGTTGTTCAAACAGAATATGGGAACACTGAATGGTTAAAAATCAAGAAAGGTGTGTGACAAGGTTGTATTCTTTCACCATACTTATTCATCCTGTATGCTGAGCAAATAATTTGAGAAGCTGGCTTATATGAAGAAAAATGTGGCATCAGGATTGGAGGAAGACTCATTAACAACCTGCGATATGCAGATGATACCACCTTGCTTGCTGAAAGTGAAGAGGACTTAAAACATTCACTGATGAAGATCAAAGAGCACAGCCTTCGGTATGGATTACATCACAATGTCAAGAAGACAAAAACCCTCACCACTGGACCAATAAACAACATTCTTATCAACAGAGAAAAGATTGAAATTGTCAAGGACTTCATTCTTATTGGATCAACTATCAACAATCAAGGAAGCAGCTGTCAAGAAATCAAAGGACGTATTGCATTAGGCAAATCTACTGCACAAGACCTTTTTAAAATGTTGAAGAGCAAAGATGTCAGCTTGAGTACTAAGGTGTGCCTGACCCAAGCTATGGTATTTTCAGTAACCTCATATGCATGCAAAAGCTGAACAGTGAATAAGGAAGACTATAGAAGAACTGATACCTTTGAGTTATGGTGTTGGAGGAGAATATTGAAAGTACCTTGGGCTACCAAAAGAACCACTCGATCCATTTTGGAAGAAGTGCAGCCAGAGTGCTCCTTGAAGGCCAAGATGGCCAAACTTCGTCTCTCATACTTCGAACATATTGTCAGGAGGGACCAGTCGCCGGAGAAGCATATCATGTTTGGTAAGGTGGGGAGTCAGAGAAAAAAAGGAAGACCCTCAACGAGATGGATTGGCCTGGTGGCAGCATTGATGGACTCAAGAGTGGCAAAAGTAGTGAGGTTGGCCCAGGATCGGGCTGTGTTTATGTCTGCTGAGCATAAGGTCACTATGAGTCAGTGCCAACTCGATGGCACTTAACAACAACAACTGTCGAGGTAGTGATTTACCCTCACACCCCCTTCTCATCCTTGGTAATCATCAAAGAATGTTTCTTTCTGAGTATAAACCTTTTCTTGACTGTTTGTAATAGTGGCCTCATACAATATTTATACTTTTATCTGTGACTTACTTCCTTCCCCATAAGTTGTGAAATTGTTTTCAGTTTCTTCAGCTTCAACTTGAACTTGCATATGAGCAATTGATCTGTTCTACAGTTGGCCTCTGGCTTTGTTCTGACTGATGATATTGAGCTTCTCCATCCTCTCCTTTTCACACGTGTAGTCAGTTGATTCCTCTGTATATCATTTGGCAAGGCTCATATGTGTTGTTGTCATTTATGTTGTTGAAAAATAGTATTTGCAATGAATAGGTTTTTGGTCTTGAAAATTTCAGATATACAATTTCTGATGTCATTTTTATCACCAAGGTTATTATTTTCCAACTATGGAGCCTTCTTTCTTGTTTCCCACATTTGCATTCTGATCATCAGTAATTATCAGTGCAGCTTGGTTGTTTGATCAGTTTCAGACTGCAGAAGTTTGTAAAAATCATCAATTAATCTTTAACAGTAGTGCCTGATATAAATTTGAACAGCAGTCATAATAAATAGTCTACCTTGTTGTTGTTAAGTGACATCGAGTTGATTCCGACCCACAGTGACCTTGTATAGGGTTTCCAAGGAGCAGCTGGTGAGCTTGAACCACTGACCTTGCAGTTCAAATGACTTTTCAGTTTGACGCATTAGCCCGTAGTGCCAACACCAGGACTCCAGTTTGCCTTGTAGGCACATAGAAATTATCCTACCACTGACTGCATTGTATTTCAGGATAGATCTTGAAATGTTCTTTTTGACAGTGAATACAGTAGTACTCTACAACTTATCTGTCATGGTTTGCATTTTGCTGTGATGCTGAAAGCTAAACCATCAGTAATTTATATACCAATAGCATCACCCGTGATAGAGAAATTTCATTAGAGTTTTCAGACTAAGACAGACTAAGAAGAAAAACCTGGTGATCTGTTTCCTACAAAGTTGTCCAGGGAAAGCCTTGTGGAAAACCTTACTGTGTGCTTTGGTGTTGCAAGATGAACTTCTCAGTTTGAAAGACAGCTCAGTATAAGGAGCGAAAAATAGTCCAAGGGAGGAAATATTCATACATAAATAAGCACAGCATAAGGAACCCTGTGTGATGCAAATGGACAAGTACTTGGCTCCTAACCAAAAGGTTGGCAGTTCACATTTATTCAGAGGTACCTCAGCAGAAATGCCTGGCTAACTACTTTCAAAAGATCATAGCCATTGAAAACCCTACGGAGCACAGTTCTACTCTGACATGCATGAGGTTGCCGTGAGTCAGAACTGAGTCAACAACAGTGGATTTAAGCACAGTATATGGCATGCGTTATCAAGCAGCAGTATTAATCATAGTGTCATATGAGCTGCTGTTTCAAAAACCTATAGTCTACACTGTGAGTAATAATTATTTTACATTTATAATGTGGGCCCTTTAATTTCTGCATTTGCTAGATCTGTGATCCTTATTTCCTTTCATTTGTTTTCCTTTTTAAAGGTTGCTTTCATTTTTGCTGTACAAACGAGAGAAATCATAGTCTCCCCCTGCTGGACATGGCTGATAAAACTGGAAAATTTGGCTAATTGACAACAACACAAGAACTCACGTATTTCAATTTTCAAATTTTCTTCCCCACAGCCTCACTAAGCAGCCTTTTGATTACACCGTTCCCATCTCCAAGCTCTTCTACATCATCTTCCAGCAGTTACCAGCGCCGCTGGCTTCGAAGTCAGACAACAAGTTTGGAAAATGGCATTATTCCAAGGAGGTAAGTTGCAGGTTCTCTCTTGCTGAGAAGGTAGTCTTGCTGGCAACTTGATGAAACTGGCAGAACACTGAACTCCCGCCCTGCCCTTGTCTGTTGTTAATATAAAATGAGGGTTAAAACCTTCTGGTGTCAGCTTAGCCTGAAAGTGTACAAGTTAGAAGTTCTTTGGAAAGAATAAATGCAAAAAATATCCTGGTTTGAGAAACACTGGAAAACATTGGAAGGCAATGATATATGTATTATGTTGGTGTTCGTTTAAAATACCCATACATACTGTCCCTTTAAGGAGCTCTGGTAGCGTAGTGATTACGAATCGGGCTGCGAACCTAAAGGTCAGTGGTTCGAAACTACCAGCTGCTCCGCGGGAGAAAGATGAGGCTTTCTACTCCCGTAAGGATTTGCACCCTCGGAAACCCTGTACAGGGTCGCTATGGGTCGGAACCGACTCGACGGCACGTAACAACAACAACTGTCCCTTTAAATTAGCTTCATTCCAGAAACAGCTCTTATAAATGAGAAGGGTAGAGTAAATCTCTTCCTTGGCTTATGATGATTCTCATGCAATGAATTGAAAATATATACTTACTCTCTTCTAAATTCTTAAACTAACCAGACATGGATATGATGATAGAGACATCATAAAGGCATTTTCTACCTTTCTTTCCATCATTTCTTTGGATCTAAAATGTAGTTATGAATACACTTTTGGCTTATTATAATGTTAAATTAATTCCTTCCTTCTTCCTACAACTCCAAACTTAAGAGATTGTAAAGATAAGGTTGAAAATTCACATGGGCATTGACTGAGTAAATTGCCTAGTAATTACTGTGATGAGAGAGCTATGAAGATGTACACGCCTGTATCTAAGTCGGTTATGGAGTAGTAGGGAAGATAATACACACATCTTGTGCACATGAATAATGACACAAGATGAAAAATGATAAATGCCATATAGAATCATAGGTAACGTGCTTTGGGAGTAGTCAGGGGAAGGAGGCAATGCTTGAAGTGGTGGTCATGGAAAAAATTGGGGACCCCCTTTGTGGAAGAGATGGTACTGAAATGAGGAGTCAGGTTGTATAGTTAGTATATCAGCTTCTAGTCACTTTTCTCTTAAGGAGCTCAGAAGAGGATTAAAAATACAGCTGGATCACTCACTGAAAAGTCCTTTTGGTTGGTGTAATTGATGTGAAATGGTTAAGAGCTTAGAACTTGGTATGGTGACATGTCCCAGCTTTTGTCTCACTAGGTGTCTGGTGAACTAGCCCACCCGGATTCTAAGTGTTATGTCCGTATCTGATGTGTGGCAATAATACACTAGTATCTGCCTCAAAGCATTTTGCGTTAGGGAATGCAATTCAAGTGTTTATTCCAGGACATGGCACAACTGTTACCTTCATCATTACAAGTGCTGCAACTGTCACAAGACACCTCCACTTTCATCGTTGTCATTTTGATGGTTTCTGTGACTGGGAAAGATAGATCTTGGAAACCTTCGCCTTTAGGTATTTTTTTTTTACTGCAAATGCTTTCCCAGATCTTTCCAGTTTGGATCTTAAGTTGAAGAGTATTCCCCAAGCCATTTCTCTAAAGTCCTTCAAAACCGTAATTTGTGTTTAAACATGGCATTGGAAGCTAAATGAATAAAACCAAATACATTTATACCTTGAGTTAAGAAAGTCTGTATATCCATTCAGGGCTGAATACATAATTTTGTGGGGCCAGTGCCAATGAACATGTGGGACCCTTTGGTTAAATAACAGGGAATATGTGCCATTAAAAGAACTCAAATAGAAGACTTTTTCCTTTAAAAATATTTAACTTGTAAACTGTAATGGGCTACTAGTGAATTATAAATAATACAAACTATCAATGATAAAATATATTTTTGGTGTAAATTTTATATAATACAAAAATAATCATACTTCATTAATGTGCGATATCTTGAATCAGGAATTTTCTGGCGTTCTTTTCTGCATATTCATTTATTAGGTCATCAGAATTTATACTTTTAGCAACTTCATTTTCAGTCAGTATAACTGTAAGCTTTGTCACTTTCTCCTGGAAAATTCAAGATGGCAAATAATTTCTTATTTTGAAACTTCTGTTTCTGCTGATGCACCTATTATAGCTGAAGCTTTTAAGAGTAATTTTTAGGCTGTGACTAGGCTGGAACACATTTCTTAGAACTTTCAAAATGTAAGTTTTAATACATCTAGGTCAGAGGATTCTTGTACAGCAGTTTTCCTAAAAGATGAAATCTTCACACAAATTCTTTTTATGTAAGTCTGAATTTAATTTTAAATGTAAATTTCTGAGTATTTTAATGTCTCTGACATTTCCCATGAAGGTCTTACAAGAAACCGAAACTGTCTTGATGAGTTCTGTATCATTGAGAATGTGTGGGTTGTTTTTTTTTTTTTTTAATTAAATGTATTTTACCACTGTCTCTTTAACTTTAAGGGAAAATGAATTTTAAAATGCTCTTTCTCATTAATGATTTGTTTATCTAGCTGAAGCTTCATATGAAAATAGTGGGTTTTATCCAATGCCTTTATTTCTATTTCTGATTTTTTGTCTGTGGATATTTCCTTGGTAATGTTACAGCAGTTTTTGTAACCCAAGATTATAAACTCTTTGAATAATTTTTCTAATGTGTAGGCTTTTATGTTGTTATCATTTACTATCCTGGTGTGCAGGTTGGAGAGGAGAGTTAGTACTGGTGCAGGCTCAACAGGGATTGGCTTTGAAAGTCTGGCTTTGACAGGCTGGCCTCCAAGCACTGTTTGAGCCCTTCCTCTTTCTCCTGCCATGACCATTGCTGTAACTGCTCTCACAGACACCCATCTGGGTACAGGTCCCAGCCTGGCCACCTTGGTGTCCTATGACACTCAGGATGGCCCCAGGCATGCACATGCATGTCTGGGCTGCAGTGCCCTGCCCATGGATTGCCTGTGTTACTCAACCATTCAGCAACCATTTAGAGTCCCCACCGCTCCGATGCATGCTCCATCAGACTGCACCCACAGGACACTGTACAGAGATAAAATGAGGCATGCACTTGCATGTCTGGGCTACACTGCCATGTCCATGAGCCTACCTGTGTTACTTAACCTTTCAGAGTCCCCACTGCTCTGATGCATGCTCCTTCAGACTGCACCCACAGGACACTATACAGAGATAAAATGAGGCATGCACCTGCATGTCTGGGCTACACTGCCATGTCCATGAGCCTGCCTGTGCTACTCAACCGTTCAGAGTCCCCACCGCTCCGATGCATGCTCCCATCAGACTGCACCCATATGACACCACCGTACAGAGATAAAATGAGTAAGAAGTTCAAGCTGGCCACGTAAGAGCACTAAGCCTCAGAGCATTAAGCCTGGGGACCTTCAGAGAGCGGGCCATTGTGAGACTGCCACAACCCTGATACAGCATGGTTTAGCATTGAGAATGTGTGTGCAGTAGACATTTCAAATTGATCTGTTCTTTCACAGATCGCGACATTTAAAGGATGTTGCAATTGAGCTCTCCCTTTGGCAGGTGTGGATGTGGAAATTAGCTTCTTATTCTAGAAACATGAGAACAGTGGGTACCAAAAGTCAGGATAGCTTCTGGCTTTGAGAGAAAATTCACAGCAATCAAAACCCTGCTTTCCTAAGAGAATTAAAGTTTATAGTCTGGGGTGATACTCAGCTGGCTCTACACTGACACCCATGCCTTCACGCCTTGCTGTGTCAGGTGTTAAGCATGGTTACTGGATGGGAAGCGGGGCTCCATCCTTTACTAGCTGGTGCAGCAGCATTGCCCATGGTGGTGGTGGTTATGTGCCCTGGAGTTGGTTGGTTCTGACTCATAGCAACCCTGTATGTGGTTTCTGAAGTTTACGGGAGCAGAAAGCCTCATCTTTGTCCTGAGAATGCCTGGTGGACGAGAGCTGCTGATCTTGTCGTTAGCAGCCCAATGCATAACCCACTATGCCACCAAAGTGACTTAGTTCCTATGGTGAAAGAAAAAAACAAAACATTCCGTACCTGTTGCCATCTAGTTGATTCTGACTCATGCCCGTGTATTGCAGATTAGAACTGATTTCCCTAGGGTTGTGTTGGCTGTAATTGCTGTAGAAGAAGTTTGCTGTGCCTGTCTACATCAGAGCTGCTAGGTGGGTTCACACCGCCAACCTTTAGATTAGCAGTTGATCACAAACCACTTGGACCACCCAGGAACGGGTGGAAGAGAAGCTGCAGAGACTTCATCACCTAGTGAAGTTATTGAAACCCTGAAGGAGGACTTCATAATGTCTCAGATATGCCTTTGATTTGAAGTATGAAATTGAACCAACCATAAAAAGTTGCTCATGGAATATTTTATGGCCTACAAAAATGACTGTTTCATATAACTTAATGCAATGCATTTCTTCACCATAAGTAAAAAGCTGGCATAAACAGCTATTGTACTAAGCAATCCTAATATCACTGATGGAGAATCGATTAACATACACCTAAAAATCAGTTTTTGCTTTATGTTATGACAGTTTGCATCACATATATAAGTGCTTATTCATAGGTGTCAACATTTTATTTGATGTCTCTATGAGGAAAACATTTAAATGCAAAGCTGAGGTCTTTCCACGTTTGACTTAATGCCGTCAGCTGATCAGGTTGCTCCCAGCTATCTCCTTGGAGTGCTTCAGCTGGCACAGTGCTTCCAGTTGCATGAGCACCAGACATGGGGCTGACCAGACATGGGGTCAGAGCCCCTGGTCATTTCCTGTGCCTCAGGAAGCCCGAGCCCTAGAGAAGAAGACAGAAAGCAGGAATGCTGACTACAACACTGTCACTCTGAAGCTTTCTGTTCTCTAGGCAAGTTGGTGAATTGCTCTGCCTCAGTTTCCATATTTGTGACATGGTCTGTGTGTCTTACCTGGTGGTAAAGAAAGGATGAAGTATTTGGGGGAATACTTAAGTTTTCTAAACACTGTAAAACATCTTTTTATTGTGTTAATAACTTAAAATATATAATTATACCACATAACTTGATTTATTCCAGTTTACATGGTTGAACCAAGATTACAAAAGGATGCTCAGTGGCTTTCTTATAGTTATGGGAGTTTTTAAAAAATGCAGTAGGTGGCACTCTCTCCTATGTTACAACTAATGAGAGAGTTTGTTGTTTGTAGGGTCAAGATGAAGATGACGTGTAAAGCTACATATGGTTCAACGGTCCTTGCAATTTGATTATTAAAATTCAAGTTGACCTGAAGAGGAATGGGCTGATACAGTCGTTTTTCTTTTGAAAAAGAAAGGAGTGTACATAGGAGATGCCGGAGTTTGGTATGGTACTGTAGGATAACATTGCACTGCTATCCTTAAATTGAATGGTTCAAACTCACCAGCTGCCCCTTGGAAGTCCTATCCAGGGTCTCTGTGAGTCAGAACTGACTCATTGGCATTTAACAATAACTTAGGTGATGACAGCCAAGGAGAAAAGATTTACAAGAAGGTACTTGTTCCAGTTTTACTAAGGGGTAGGAGAATCAGACTCAAGACTCAAAGGAGGTGTTTCTACCTCCTAACCTTTTTTCTGACACCAACCATACTTCCCACGACTCTCTACTTCTCTGTTGGGGGTCAGTAATCTGTTGCAATGGCCACACAAGACTCACAGACAATACTCATGATTATGGGGTTTACTAGGGACTTCAACAGGGTGCAGTTCAGAATCAGATATAACTCAGGATCCAGCAGTTCTCTCGTTAGTGCCCCTTTTTGGCCATACCTCAGGCACACTTATTTCTGGCCATGTGGCCCCTTGGCTTCTGCTCTGCTCTGGCAAGGGTTACAAACTCTTTTAACTCTGATGGCGACTGCCTAAAAGGGCACCCGATTCTGCAAGCCAGCCTCCATCTGCTGCTCTGTGTCTCCATGCTGCTGTTTCTGCCGTTGTCTCTACTGTTGCTGCTTTTCCATGCAGAAAATTCACACTCCAATCCCCACTCATCTTTCATGATGGTCCCAGGATCACCTGTTCCTGCTTCTGAAATGGCACCTTTTAAACCTAGTAGGATGGCAAAACTACACAATCCCCACAGTGGAGTCTGGTACATCCTATTTGCATGGTCCCATCCAGTCATTTGATGGGGATTGCAAAGACTGTGGTGGTGGTGGTTATGTGCCGTGGAGTCGGTTCTGACTCATAGGGATCCTGCACAGGGTTTCCAAGGCTGTAAATTTTTATGGGAGCAGAAAGCCTCATCTTTCTCCCACGGAACAGCTGGTAGTTTTGAACTGCTGACCTTGGGGTTCGCAGCCTGATTCGTAACCACTGTGCTACCAGAGCTCTTTCACAGACTATGGTAGAGGATCCCTGATTCACTGAACCACAGCACTGGTACGATCTAAACGCATAAGAATTTCCTATATAGAAATGGGAAAAACTGGTGTGGGAAACAGTGTATTTAAGTATTTGGAAAAGAGAAGGGAGCATTGCATGACATAGTATGAGAGTCTGAAGATCCATATTATCAAACATGATTAGGATCTAGAGATTTCCCTGACAAAAACAGCTGATGGTTTAATGTAATTTTTACAGCAGCATCTGGTATATCCTTTGCTTTGTGGTGTATTTGTAGAAGAACCCGTTCTTTCATTTTTCACTCCTACTGTTAGTAACTATTTGGTAACTATGCTGGGTTTTCAGAGGAGTTAAATAAACGAATGTGATACCCGTGTAGTTTGGTCATATTTGTGATGCTTACCTCTTAAGACCAATTGAATATACATTCATAAATGATTGGCTTCATGGCTTTCTTATTGTAGAAGCAGAGTCTCTTGAAAGAACCTCAGGTGTTTTTGAGAATTGGACTGTAACAGAAGAGAGCCGGGCCTTTCGCTTAAAGGAACTTTCCATAGAGCCTAATTATAGAGCTGACTCTGAACATTTAGAGTAACTTCATCTAGTAGTTTTAATACCAGATAAATAACCAGTAAATATCCAAGCATGATCTTTTCTTGAACAGAATGTGTATTAGGTTCTTTTATCTTTGGATGATCTCATCTCTTAGTATATAGCAACCCAAAGGGCCTATGGTTTGAATAAATGGATGTTTCACACCCCTTTCTAAATACCACCAATCTGGCAGTGAAATATCCAAGGTGAAAAGGTTTAACAAGGGACATTTAAAATTGCTTTTAGTTATCATTTGTATTTCTCTTCTTGTTATGATAAAACTGTGTGGCAAACTAAAATTCTCATTTTCCATGACAGAGAGTTATAGAAGAGGATGAATTAGATGTAGATAGACAGGGTCACTATGAATCAGAACCGACTCCATGGTACTTAACAACAACAACCAGCTTTTAGTTAGAGACCTGGTGTGGTGCTGTGGGTTAATGTGCCAGACTGCAAAGCCTTTTGAAATGTAAAGTCGGTGATTCAAGCTCACCAGATACTTCTCAGAAACCCAATACAGGGTTGCTGTGGGTCCCAATCAACTTGAGGGCACTTAACAACAACAACAACACGCTCTTATTTGGAGTCCTGGTGTGGTGCTGTAGGATAAATAGTAGACTGCTAACCTCAAAGTCAGCAGCTCAAACTCACCAGCTACTCCTCAGAAACCTTTGTAGTGTGGCTATGAGTTGGAACCAACCAGATGACACTAAAAACAACACACTGTTAGTTAAGACTGAGTTTTCTGAATTCGCCTTTTCAGTGTTGTCCCTTGGCAATACAGTTTGCAGTTTACTAATGCAGTGTGCTTCATTGAAGCCTGATCGATTTTCAAAATGATCTTTTTTCTTCAGGTCAACTGATGAGACCTTCAGCTTGGCTGACGAAACGTGTAGCTCTAATCCAGCCATAGTTCGGAGGAAGAAAATTGCCATAAGCATCATCTTTTCCCTGTGTGAGAAAGAAGAAGCACAAAAAAACTTCCAGGACTTCTTTTTTTCTCATTTCCCTCTGTTTGAATCTCACATGAACAGACTGAAGAGTGCAATTGAAAAGGTAATAGGAATGTATGTAATCCAGTGTCCAAATAGAGAAGTAATGTGCAATTCTGGGGATTGGAAGACTCAAGAGGCCATTTGTTTGTGTATAAGATCACTTTCCCAGAGAAGCAAAATCATCCACAGCATTGATAGGTCCTTAGACATACTTGGTGTTAGATACCAGATATTGGGTTGCTTTTGGACAGGAAATGAGCACTTTCTGATGACTAAACTCATTATTACCTTGATTGCCTTTAATTGGTCATGATTGATCACTGTCTTTTATTTATTAAAGCACTGAAGAGAAGTTATAAAGGAATTTCCTCTCAGTAATTTGGCTTGTTTTCTCTTCAATGAAGGCCATGATCTCCTGTAGGAAGATAGCTGAGTCTAGCCACCGAGTCCAGTTTTATGTCAGTCGTCTGATGGAAGCGCTGGGAGAATTCAGGTAAATTGTTAAAGTTAAAATTCAGGTAAATTGTCAGATCCCAGAGGGAAAAGTTCACAAGCAAGTAACACCACCAGCTCTGAAGCTCAGGGTACACAGAGGCTATGACTTGGAAGAATTGGAGAGACTGGCAAATATTAGTCACATTAAAGGCTCCTTCCTTTTAAATGGAATCTAAGACTAAGTAGCGCAAACAAACTAAGTGGTAGGAGTGATGCTTGTGTGCCACCTTGCTGGTTCTGACTCATAGCGACTCTGTGTAGGGTTTCCACACACTGTATATTTTTATAGGAGCACAAAGACTTATCTTTCTCCCATGGAATGCCTGGTAGACTTGAACTACTGACTTTGCAGTTAGCAGCCTAGCTCATAATCCACCACACTACCGGGGCTCTTTAAACAAATTAAGTAAACACTAAGTAATCCTTACCAAACCTGTTGCCATTGAGTTGAATCTGAGTCATAGTGACCCTGTAGAACATAGTTGTTGTTGTTAAGTGTCACTGAGTTGGTTCTCATTTATATCTACCCTGTATAGGGTTTCCAAGGAGTGGCTGGTGAGCTTAAACCACCGACCTTGCAGTTCAAACCGACTTTGCAGTCCAGTGCATTAACCCACAGCACCACACCAGGAGTCCATAGGACAGAGTAGAACTGCCTTTTACTTTGCCTGTTAGGTTGCTATGAGTTGGAATTGACTCTATGGCAATGGGTTTTCCGGTGGATAATCCTCACACTTGAGTCCTAGTGTGCGCTGTAGGATCAGCACTGGACTGTGAACCACAAGTTAGACAGTTCAGATCTCACCAGCTGCTCCTCAGAAACCCTATAGAGGGTCACTGTGAGTCAGAGCCTAGTCGACAGCACTTAACAACAACAACAGCAATCATACTACCTTGCCACCCTTGGTATGGGATGAATGTGGAGAAGTAATGTTTAGGAGTCTCTTATGAGCCTGTTTATTATCTTACCGTCTTCTTCACAGGAGCCTTAAGGGTAAACACTATTAACTGCATTTTAAAGATACAGAAACCTGAGTTCAGAGATGCTTGTCCAAAGCTTAGATGGAGAGAGTAAGTACGTCAGAGAAATTACCTTTCTGCGTAGCCAGGACAATCCTATTTTATACCTGGTCCTGGGATAATATTAATAGCACGTCCCTCCCCATCTGATTTCTTTTCATAAGCATCTTAGTTTGGACTTTAACTTATTTAGTCACAATACTGTCTTCGTAATTTTTAAGTGATTTCTACTATGAAAACCGATTTTATAGTCTTTGGTCCTAAAGTATGGGGAGAAAGGTGGTCTACTCTGGATAGCAGGTGGGATCCTCAAGTGGGATGCTGAGCTGAGATTGTTGCACCATTTCCTAAAGCCAGTTTCTCAATGGGTTTGGAATCCCACTCCAAAGCAGTCATAACTAATGAGTCAAACTGTTACTCCTTAGCCATGAGATTTCAATAATTTTGCAATTCTTTGGATTTTAGAATACTTTTGTGATGCTTAATATGTATATGGAGTCCTGGTGTGGTGCTGTGGATTAATGTGCTGGACTGCAAGGTTGGTTTGAACTGCAAAGTAGGCGGTTCAACCTCACCAGCCACTCCTCAGAATCCCTGTAGAGGGTCAGGGCCTCTATCAGTTGGAACCAATTTGACTGCACCTAAACAACTACAACAAGTTGTATATGGAATTGTGGTAGTGTAGTGGGTTATGCATTGGGCTACTGACCTAAAAGTCAATAGTTCAAATCCATCAGCCACTCCTCAGAAACTTTATGAGTCAGAACTGACTTGAGGGAACTTAACAACAACAGCAACAACCTATAATACTACTTAAGATCACTAGCCTTTTTTGAATCCTGGATTTGGTATAAAATATTCAGCTATCAAGTCACTTCTGACTCAATAGTAAAATCCCCACTAAGCCCTATGGTAGCATAGTGGTTACGAATTGGGCTGCTAACCTCAGGGACAGCAGTTCAAAACTACCAGCTGTTCTGTGGAAGAAAGATGAGGCTTTCTGCTCCCGTAAAGATTTACAGCCTTGGAAACCCTGCACAGGGTTGCTATGAGTTGGAACCGACTCCACAGCATATAACAACAACAACAACAACAAGAAGCCCTATATAGGGTCTCTAAGACTACATCTTTTTAGGAGCATTTGAACTGCTGACCTTGTAGTTAGGAGCCCAGTACTTATCTTACATTGTCACCAGAACTCAGTTATACATACTTGTTATCTGATGACTGTTAAGTCTTAAGTTACATAGATAAATAATGGGAAGTTGTGCTTTTTAATGGCTATCTGATCATTGTTAACCCTCACTAGTTTTGTGGACAACAATGAGTTTTTATTTGTTACTCTGCTGCCATGTGGCTCGAAGCTAACTTGTGCTGGAGAATCGGGTTCAATGAAAGTATCAATTTTTAGGTTTCAAGAATCAAAGTATAGAACCAGAGAGACTTTACTATACATACTGATAGGCCTTGCTCTTATCTAATAGTGTTCAATTAAGAAATGGTGGTAAAATAAAGAGACCTCAACTTGTAGTCCACCACGCGTCTGTCAGTTTGTCATACTGTGGTGGCTTGTGAGTTGCTGTGGTTCTGAAAGTTATGCCACTTTCAGAATACCAGCAGGGTCACCCATGGTGGACAGGTTTCAGATGAACTTCCAGACAAGGACAGACTACGAAGAAGGAGTGACGAACTACTTCTGAATATTTAGTCACTGAAAACCTTATGAATAGCAGAGAAACACTGTCAGATATAGTGCCGGAAA
>NW_006408630.1:8436623-8442242 GCF_000296735.1 Chrysochloris asiatica
AACAACAACAACAACTTGTAGTAAATGTGTACCAGTTCCACATAACCACAATTTGCCATTGCTATCTGCAAATGCTTTGTATTTTGCTAAGGTGGAATTCTATTATGTCTCAGCTTTTTCATGCACATATTTAAAATATCAAATTAGAATATGTCTCATCTAACTTGATTTAGTGGCCTCATACCCAGTGGTGATCCTAAGCCAAGTCAGTATGCTCTTTGGAAAAATGCTCATGAGTAATGTAGCTTGGAGTAGAGCTCTCTGTGCCAGGTACTGGGTGACCTGTATTCTTATCCTGACCTTGGCATTAAATATGTCTTGCTCAAGTAACTTAATCTCTCTAGGCCTCAGTTTCTTAATCTGCAAAATGATAGAACTGGTCTGCTCAGTTTCTCTGATTGCTTACAGCTCTAATAATTTGATTCTGCAAGTCCATATGAAAACTAAGTATATGATGTAGTTAAGAATAGCTAAAGCTTGTGTATTCATCTAAAATGAATAGGGTGCTTAGGCTCAGAGAACTAAAGCAGTAACCAGGAATTAGAAGAATAAAGTATCCTTTGGTTACATTTCAGTTTAGACTTTCTCCTTTTATGTTCTCACTGTAAAACTGGGTTCAGAATCGGATGCAAGGTATTGAAAAAGAAAGTGTTTTTAAAATGAATATTTTACATCAGGGGTTACATACTTTTTTGTAACGAGCCAGGTGGTGAACATTTTTAAACTTTGCAGGTTTTCAGGTGTCTGCTGCAACTACACACCTTTGGCATTGTGATGAGAAAGCAGCCAGAGATAATATGTGTCTGAGTGATTATGCCCTTACTCCAATAAAGCTTATTTGTAAAATAGGTAGCAGGCAGATTTGTCTTGTGGGCCATGGTTTACAGACCCTTATTTTATGCTGCCTGCATTAGAAAGTACACAAATTGAAATTTTTGTTGTCTTCTTTATTCTTTTATACAAAGGTCATCCAAAATAATAATTGTGGAATTTTTGTCTAAACCTTCTCTTCTACAGAGGGACTATCTGGAATTTATATTCTGTTCCAAGGATAGCAGAACCCATATGGCTTACCATGATGTCTAGCACTTTGGAAAAAAACCAGCTTTGCCAGCGATTTCTGAAGGAGTTTACTTTTCTGATAGAACAGATCAACAAAAACCAGTAAGCTTCAACTCTCTGGAGACTGGGGTTTGAGTGCATGCAAATTCCATGGGTAGTATATGTGCGGTGTACGATATGCCTCATCCTGTGTTGACTCATCTGATGCTGTTTTGTTTTCTTTCTCGAAGGTTTTTTGCTGCTTTACTGACTGCAGTGTTAACCTACCACCTGGCCTGGGTACCGACTGTCATGCCTGTTGATCACCCTCCCATTAAAGCCTTCTCAGAGAAGCGCACCTCTCAGTCAGTGAACATGCTGGCTAAAACACATCCATATAATCCACTCTGGGCACAGCTGGGTTAGTACCTGATTTGACTTTTCAGAGGGTATATGGGATGGAACATGAGAAATGTTAGAATTCTTTGTTTGAACTGGCATCCACCCTGGGAAGTCCTGGTGTGGTACTGTAGGGTAAGCACTGAACTGCTAACTACAAGGTCACCAGCTCAATCTCACCAGCTGCTCCTTAGAAACAACCCTATACAGTGTTGCTGTGAGTCAGAACTGACTCAGTGGCATTTAACAGCAACAACAATTCACCTTAGTAACCCAGGGGTTGTCCTTAAGTGGCCAGAAAGTAGGAGGCTGTAGTCTGGGGATTCCAATTGTAAGGCCGCCCCCTACATCCCCCCCACCCCAGCAGTTTTGTTCTGTTCTTTGAAAGTTTTGTAAGTAAACTGTTCTCCCAATACCATAGTGACCTAGACCAGGGTGTCTGAGCCTCAGCACTCTTGACAGCTTAGACCAGATAATTCTGTTCGAAGTTGCTGGGGTTGAGTAAGCTGTCTCAGGCATTGTAGGATGGTTAGCAGTATCTCTGGCCTCTATTCACTAGATGCTATTAGAAACATACCCTCCTCTTGCTTTACTTGTAACAATCGAAACTGTCTCCAGACATTCCTATATGTCCCCTCAATGGCAAAATCACTCTTTAGTTAAGAACTGCTGTCTCAGAGGATAGATTGAATGGGAGAAAAACAAGAAGAGAAAGAAAATTACACAACATATTCTGTCTTTTTAATATTAAGTCAGAAATCTTATCTTTCTTTACACTGCTTGCCTGCAGTTAGTTTGGTAGTATATATTTTTTTCAATCTTTGCATTCAGGCATGGCATAGAAATCTGGTGTTGTAGCTGGTTATAGACTTTGGGACTTGGGGCACCAGAACTGCATGCTTACATTGGTATGGAGAGTGGTATATTCCTAAGACTTCTTGTTCACCAAACATTTAGAATGATGAAACAAAACACCTACACTTTTTTCCCCTCATCCTATGCTAGGTGCTCTGGTAACAGAGTGGTTACAAGTTGGACTGCTAACCTCAAGGTCAGCAGTTTGAAACTGTCAGCTGTTCCACAGAAGAAAGATGAGATTTTCTGCTCTTCTAAAGATTTACAGCCTCAAAAACCCTATGAAAAGTCACTGAGTCAGAGTCGGAACTGACTCGATGGCACACCACCACCACCACCACCATACTGTTGTTGTTAAGTGCCATGGAGTCAGTTCCGACTCAATAGCAACCCTGTATAGGGTTTCTGAAGAGCGGCTGGTGAGCTTGAACCACTGACCATGCAGTTCAAACTGATCTTGCAGTCCAGCACATTAACCCTCAGTGCTACACCAGGACTCCAGCACTGTGCTTGTTGTTGTTGTTGTTATGTGCTGTGGAGTCTGTTCCAACTCATAGTGACCCTGTACAGGGTTTCCGAGGCTGTAAATCTTCACGGGAGTAGAAAGCCTCATCTTTCTCCTGTGGAACAGCTGGTAGTTTCGAACTGCTGACTGTGAGATTACCAGCCCGATTCGTAACCACTAGACTACCAGAGCTCCTTCACTGTACTAGGTAGGTACTAAGAATATGGAGTTGTGTAGCACATGCTCCTTAACCTTAGGGAACTAACTGATTACATAATGAGGGAGGCACATTTGTATTCAGACACTTTGAAACATTCTGATTACCCCTTTGTTTATCCTGGAATGTTTTGTTTATACCTTTGTATTGGATTGACAGCTTTGCTGGGCAGACAATTCTTGGTTGGCTGGTTTTTTTTTTCTTTCAGGAATATATATATATATCTCCCATTGCCTTATTGCCTGCATGGTTTCTGCTGAGAGATCAGAGCTTAATCTGATTTGCTTGCCTCTGTATGTAACACTTCTCTTTTCCCTAGCTGCTTTTAGGATTCTGTTCGTATTTTTTATTTTGGAGAGCTTGATTATTATATGTCTTGGTGATTTTCTTTTGTTGTATAGCTTTCCTGGGGTTCATTCAGCTTCTAAAATTCTTATCTTATCGTTTTTCAGAATGTTAGGGAAGTTTTCTTCCAGCAGCTCTCCAAATGTCTTCTCTGTGGAATTGTGTGATTCTTCCTGTTCCAAAATGCCAGTAATTCTTGTTTTTCCTCTTCATGTTGTCCAACATGAATCTTAGACCTTCTTCAAATTTTTTTATCCTTTTTTCTGCTTGTTCTTCTATCTTAGCAGTATTGAGAGATTTGTCTTCCAGCTCGCTGGTTCCAGCTTCCATCTCTTCAGTTCTACCCCTTTGCCATTTCAGTATAGTGTCCATTTCTGATATTTTATTATTAATTGTTTGGACCTCTTTGTTTCAGGTTTTATATTGTTTCCAATGCTATATCTATCTTATTTTATTGTTCCTGTAGAGCTTTCTTGACTTCTTCTTTATTTTTTTCAAACCTTCTGTGGAGTGTTTGGATACATCTCAGTATCATTTTCCTGAATTCCTTCTCAGGCATTTCAAATGACTGCCCTCCTTCCAATATGATGTCTAGATTGATCTCCTGCTCATCTGCCCCAGCCATTCTATCTTGTTTCTGTATATGGGCCAATACGGTAAGCTGTTTCTTGGGCATCTTCAATAGTTAGCTGTGACCTCAATAAGTAGATGAATGTATGTTGATGTTTTATTATACTTTCTGATTGCCTCCAGGTATATGTGATCAGGAAAATGAGCTTCCCTTTTCACTCTTCTTATTACTTAACTCAGAGTAACTGTCACAGGTGTTGGCTGCTGACCTGGTGTATGGAAGCTGGTATTGGCTCTTGCCTGGATGGTGGGATTTTATAGGGTGTGATTACAGCTTGACTATATAACTGCAATTGCTGTAATGTAGTCATGAGAGAGTCTCCTAAAGGAAAAAGGGTACCAAAAAACAAAACAGCAACAGCAAAAATACCAAATTGGATACGATAGTCTATAATCACAGAAAAGAGAAAAGAAAAAAAAAATCTATAGCAAAATATGATTATGACTTTAACATCTCTCTCTGTTTCTTGCCTTCAAGGCCACCTGAGAAATTTCAAGATGTCATTGTTGGTCCTTATGACGTAACTCAGGATTTCATTTTTGGCCTGTTTCCTTTTTAGTCTGTCTCTCTACTACTCCACAACACCCATTCAGGTCTTTCTTCTAGTGATTAACAGATCAGGGTCGGCTGTATCCATTTTGTGCTGCCATTTGGTTTTAAGCAGAGCCTTTCCCCTTGTTAGATTCTGCTGAGCAGATCTGACCACATGCGTAGTAGAACCCTCCAGGAGTGGGGAGGTGTCCACTTGCTCAGGCACCCCCTCTAGTCACCAGAATGGAGATGTGCAGACAGCAAGAGACCAATGAACAGAGGGGAAAAAAAAGAAAAAAGGAATGTCCACACCTTTATCTCTGAGGATGAGTCAGACATCTGTGGTGGGAATCACTGCTTTGATCCTTCCCCTACTCCGTCACGCCCTAGATGGCTGCTCTGGGAGCTACTGGGTCTGATGGTTTGAAAATACCAGTTTTCTTGCTTCCGCTACAAATTCCACAGGCTGTAAACCTTCATACTTTCTAAATATTCCTTTTTATGTAGTTCAGAGTTCTGGTACCATCCCCCAAATCTGCTTCGCTTGCTATTCTGTGCTACTACTGGAGGAGGTTTGCACTGCACTTCTTCCTAATCCATCATTAAGCCCCGCCTCCTGATTACCTCTTTTTTAGGGGTGTGCATGAGGAAGCAAGAGAGAGACTGTATAGCATTATGGTTAAGAACAAGGATGCTAGAGCTAGAGTGCCTAAATTAACTCTCATCTCTACCACTTAACACAGAATGCCCATGAGGATATCACTTAACCTTATTGTGCCTCAGTTTCTTCACCTGTTAAAGAGTTGCTGTGTGGATCAAACTGTTGCTGTTAGGTGGCATTGAGTCGACACCAACTCACAGCAACCCTATTCACAACAGGACGAAACACTGCCTGGTCCTGGGCCAACCTCACAATCATTGCTGAGCCCATTGCTGCTTCTGTGCCAGTCCATCTCACTGGGGGTCTTTCCATTTTTCTCCTGCCCTCCACTTTACCAAACATGATATCCTTCTCCAGGGACTGGGCCCTCCTGATAATATGTCAGAAGTATGAGAGACGAAGTTTGGGCATCCTGGCTTCCAAGGAGCATTCTG
>NW_006408630.1:8443012-8452655 GCF_000296735.1 Chrysochloris asiatica
AAAGCCTTTGCATAGTCAATAAAGCACAGGCAAACATCTTCTAGTATTACCTGCTTTCAGCCAAGATCCATCTGATGTAAGCAATGATATTCCTCCTTGTTCCACGTCTGTTTGTGCCATCCTCACAATCTTTATTTGAGTCCACTGTTGCAGTCACTATATCAGTTCATCTTGCTGATGTTCTTCCTTTTCACTGACTGACCTTCGACTTAACCAAATATGATATCCATCTCCAGGGACTGATCCCCACCAACCAATAACATGTTCAAAGTACATGAGTCTTGAAGCCATTCTTGCTTCTAAGGAGTTTCTGACTGTAATTCTTCTAAGACAGATTTTTTTCATGCTCTGACAGTCCATGGTATATTTAATATTCTTCACCAGCACCGTAACTCAGAGGTGTCAGTCCTTCTTTAATCTTCCTTAATCATTGTCCATTTTTTGTATACATACAAAGTGATTGAAGATACCAAGGCTGAGGTCAGGTATGGAGTCCTGATGTGGCACTGTGGGTTAATGCAATGGAATGCAAGGTCGATTTGAACCTCACAGTTAGCTTGCACCTCAAGGTTGGTGGTTCAAATTCACCAGTTGCTCCTTGGAAGTCCTATGCAGGGTCACTATGAGTCAGAACGGACTCAATAGTACTTAACAAAAACAACAAAGGTCAGGTACACTTTAGTCCTCAAAATGACATTTTTGCTTTCTAAAGGTTAAACGTCTTTTTTTCTATCATAATATATTGTTTGGTTTCTTGACTGCTATTTCCATGAGTGTTGATTTTGGATGCAAGTAAAAGGATACTCTTGACAACGTCAATTTTTTTTTTTTTTCTATTTATCATACTGTTGCTTATTGATCCAATTGTGAGTATTTTTGTTTCTTTCTTTCCTGTGCTTTTAATGACACTTTGCTTTTTTCATGTGTGCTATCTTTGATATCATCCCACAGTTTTTCTGGTCTTTGGTCATCAGTGTTCTGCAGTTCAAACTTATGCCCCTCCGAAACCCTAAACAGGGCCGCAGTAAGTCAGAACCTTCTCAATGACACTTAACAACAAATACTCAGGCTCATGCTCTGGCTCTTGTAGACTTGTTTTAATTTTCATCAGCTTTAGTTTGAACTTTCATATAAACAATTTATGGTCTTTTCTGCAGTTGTCCCTGGTCTTGTTCTGCTCGACAATACTGAGTTTCTTTGTCTTCACTTTTCGGAGATGTAGTTAGTTTGATTCTTGTGTGAATTTTATCCAGGGAGATCCATGTGTTTAGTTGCCATTTATGTTGTTGTAAAAAGGTATTTGCAGTGAATATTTCATTGGTCCTGCAAAATTCTATTATGCAATCTTCAGCATCATGTCTTTCACCAAGGGGATATTTCCAATTGCCTATCCTTCCTATTTGTTTCCAACATTTATATTCTAATCACCAGTTGTTATCAATGTATAATTACATATTTGGTCAATTTCAGACTACAGAAATTGGTAAAAGTCTTCAATTAGTACTAGTGGATATGTGCAAATCTGAATAATAGTATTATTTACTGGTCTTCCTTGTGTTGTTAGGTTCCAGCTGAGAGCGACCCTGTGCAGAACACAATGAAACACTGCGCATTCCTGAGCCATCCTCACAACTGTTGCTTTGATGGAGCCCATTGTTATTGCCACTGTGCCAATCCATCTCACTGTGGGGTCCTCCTCTTTTTTACTGACCCTCCACTTTACCAAGCATGATATCCTTCTCCAGGGCCTGCTCCCTCCTGTATATGTCTAAAGTATGAAAGACGAAGTATTGCCATCCTGGCTTCTAAGTAGCATTCTGTCTGCACTTCTTCCAAGCAGATTTGTTTGTTCTTCTGGCAATCCATAGTAGTTTCAATATTCTTTTCTAGCACTATTATACAAATGAATTCATTGTTCTGTGGTCTTCCCTTTTCATTGCCCAACTTTCACATGTATATGAAGCAATTGAAACTATCATGGTTTAGGTGTGGCTCTGTAGAATAAGCACTGGACTGCTAACCAGAAGGTCGGAGGTTCAATCCTACCAGCTTTTCCTTGGAAACTCTATGCAGGGTCACTCTGAATTGGAACCAACTCCATAGCAATCAACAGCAATATGGTCAGGTACACCTTAGTCTTCAAAGTGATGTCTTTACTCTTTAACCTTAAAAGTGGTCTTTTGCAGCTGACTTGCCTAATTCAATACATTCGTTGATTTCTTGACTGCTGCTTCCATGAGTATTTATTATGGATCTAAGAAAAATGAAGTTTTTGACAGCTTGAAATTTTTCTGTTTATCATGGTGGTAATTTTTATTGATCGAGTTGTGAGAATATTCGTTTTTTTTTACACTAGATGCAGTCCATACTGAAGACTGTAGTTTTTGACCTTCACCAGTATTTCAAATCCTCTTCACTTTCAGCAAAAGCAAAGTTATATGGGTCTTCCTTGTAGGTATAAGCATATTATCCTAATACTAAGAGAATTGTACTTCAAGATATATCTTGCAGTGTTCTTTTTGATGATGAATGTGATGCTGTTTCTCTTTAATTTGTCATTCCCAGCATAGTAGATCATATGATTATCTGGTTCAGAGTGGCCAATACAAGTACATTTCAGCTCACTAATGCGTAGGATATCAATCTTTATGCTTTCCATTTCATTCTTGTCATCTTCCAGTTTTCCTAAATTCATACTTTGTACATTTCATATTCTGATTATTAATGGCTGTTTGCAGTTGTTTCTTATAATTTTGAGTTATGACCCTTCAGCAAATGAAGGTCCTGAAATCTTTGCTCTGTATGCGTTAAGGCAAACTCTACTTTGAGGAGGCAACTGTTTCCTAGTTGTATTTTGAGTGTCTTCCAACCTAAGGGACTCATCATCTGGCACTATATCAGACAGTGTTCTGTTATTCATAAGATTTCCACTGAAAAAATATTCAATTTAGAAGTACTGGGATAGTAGATGTGTGTCTAATAAAGTAACTAAAGAGTTTATGGATATTAAACATGGGCTACAATTCAGCTCCACTAGAGAGTAGAGTGGCTCTTCAAGATAAGCACTGGACTGCTAACCACAAGGTTGGTGGTTCGAGCCCACCAGATACTCCATAGGGGAAAGAATAGGCTTTCTGCTCCCTCAATGATTTACAGCCTTAGAAACCCTATACAGGGCTGCTATGACTTGAAACCAATATTGTGTGGCGCTGTGGGATCATGTGCTGGATTGCAAAGTCGGTTTGATCTGTAAGATCGGCAATTCAAGCTCACCAGCCACTCCTTGTAAACCCTATACAAGGTCGCTAGAGGTTGGAACTAACTTGACAGGCTTTAACAACAACAACAGCAGCAGCAGCAGCAAAATTCAGCCAATCAGTAGTGAGTTCAGAAAATTTACTACACGGAAAATACACATAACTCACTCTGGGTCATATGGTTCCTCCTGATTAGTACAGAGCATTGTTGTTGTGGTCATGGAACAGTGATCTAGAAACAAATTGTGGTATCATTAAGGGGAAAAGAAAAAGGGCCTGGATATTAAGGAAACATGGTGTTTCATGCTGCTAGGTGACCCATTTAAAACCAATGCTAATTAAGCAGTGTGCATTTAATTAGATAAATGTATTTATAATTAGAATGCTTCTCATTTGAAATGTAACTGATTGAGAGTCACTAATTCTCTGTGTGAAAAAAAAAAAAAATTAAAAAGTTGGGGGTGGGGAGTCCCTTTCTGTGGTTCTCAGTCTTCATTTTTCAGAATAGGTAGTATAGTACATTGTGGAGTGTCTCCAGTCCTCCCTTCCCCCAAACAATGCAGCAGGCATCTGACTGTTGACATGAGCAGAGCAAGGAGGGGTGATGTGCTGGCACTGAGAAGGCATGTGATTGCTTTGTAAAACCAAGTGCAAATGGTGGCTGCCTGTCTGTTATTGTAGCCTCTGTGATTTGACAGGGGAGGCACTTACTTCCAATTATTATTGTTTTTTTATTAACTAATTAGCCGGTCACAGTGAATAGGAAAATATAAACTGCTCAGAATATGCAGTGATTCAGATATTAGTTTTAATCAAGATTCCTGTGTATTCTTACTTCAAAGATTTATTTGAGAGCTTGCTAGGACAGATCCCACTGGTGTGCCCCTTCTGTGTGGCTTTGCAGCATTCCTAGGGTAGCAGGAGAGAAGCTGGCAGAAAGGAACACTTCCACGCTCTCACAGACTTGTTCAGGAATGTAGCAATCTTTGCCTCTGCCTAACATGTACTCTATGCAAAGAGTTTTCAAAGTATGGACTATGACCTAGTTTATTTTATTTTTAACTTTTTATTATAAATTGAGTGAAGATTAACAGACAAAATCATCAGCTTTACATTCAACAAATTATACGCTTTGTTTCATTTGAGTGATTACAGTTCCCTCCCTGCAACAACAGTAATTCTACTTCCTCTCTATGGCTTCTCTTTTACATCTTTTATTTCACAAATGAACAAAGCAAAAATAATCTGATGTACACATACAAAACAATAAATACATATTCATATAAATGTTCTAAGGACATATTCTGCAAGCAAGCCTCCTTCCCAAAGGCACACAGCCTTATTCATTCCATGGTCTTAGAGCCTGCAGCTGCTCTGTCTCTCTATGCCATTGCCTCTGCCTCCGTCTCTGCTGTCATCTGTTTTCTAGGTAGGAACTCATGTTCCACTCATGCTCTTCCTTCTTCATGGTCCAGGGATCTTCTGTTTCTGAAATGAAAGATTAACTATTCCCCCTTTTAGGTACACATCTTCTTCAATTACTGTTGTGACCATCACAAATAGTCCTGCTAACAGTTATTCACTACTGAAATCTAAAATCCTTTCAGCATCATCCCACATTCCTTTCACCAGATCCATTTGGAGAAAAAGAAAACTATTCAGTGGGGATTCGACCTTACCCCTCTTACTTTGAAACTAAGCACACTCCTGAAAGCTTGTAAGCTAAGCCACTTCATGCCTTTATAGCCCCCCCATTTTTTTTTAATATTTTGTGAATTATGTGATAGTTTATGTGGGAGAACATTAGCTTTACATTCATCCTATTGTACATTGCTTTCCTGCAATAGTTACAATCCCCTCCATGTATCATCAACCCTGCAAGCCCACCCCCTGGTTGTCAGCACACAGCCCCTCTCCCTCTCTGGGTCCAAAGTCCCAGCCGCTCCATCTCTTCACGTCATCATCTCTGCCTCCATCCCTGGTATCGCTGCTTCTATTGGTAGGGTTCTGCTCTCTGCTCTTCTCCATTGATGGTCCGAGGGACCTCCGCTCCTAGACTGCAAAGTTAATCACTCCCCTCCTTTTGCTACAAAATGTCTACCTCTACATTTCCAATCCTCACAATTAGTCCTGATAACAGTTATTCACTGTTGTATCACAGGAGACCTGTCTGCATCTCCTTCCATCAGCCCCACCCAGACAGATTGGATACTACTCAGTGGAGATTCTACCTTGCTCCATGTCCTCTGGATCTAGGCTTCCTTTTGAAAGCTTGTAAGCCAGTCACTTCTTGCCTTTGTAACCCCCCCATTCTGGGTAACCAGTGTCCAAGTTGCCCATCCCTCTCTACTCTGTTGTATGGAGGGTATGGGAATGATCCTCACTGTGAAGTTATGTTTCCTCTTTTGAGCTACTGCATCCATAAGTGTAGGTCAAGTTCATCAAATTGTATCAGATTACTCTTTTTTTCCTCTTCTTCTTTCTCTAGTTGAGCTATGATCATCAGTCATTGAAGCTAGGTCAAGTGGGTATTATCTGCAAGTGTGGGTGTACTTATGCATATGCCCTCTCTTCTTAGCAGCTGGATGCTTCACTCTCCACTGTAGTTCTCTGTGGCTATGTCACTGACTCTGGGCCCAAGAGTCCCCAGGTGTTGCCACACTGCTGGCCGACCAGATCTCCAGCCGGGTTCACAGGATTCTATTGAATGTTGTAGGACTTAGGTTGCGGCTTCATTGTTGTTTTTCCCTCACTTCCTCTTATCAGTGACGAACGTGGTCACCAATCAGAGCATATATTACCCTTGAGTATTAATCTTAAAAGGAGGTTTGCCCTAATGGGACCTGACCACTTGCCTTGATGTCTCCTAGGCGAGCAACTTGCTTGTTCTTGTAGTAATCAATCGGTCTGCCTATATTGTTTTTTTTATTTTTCCTGTCTGTATTTCTTTCAAGAAGTTTCTTCTGTTCTTCTAGCTACTCCAAACTGGTCTGCTTGCCCTCTCAAGTGGAAATTTCTCTTCTCTGAAGATTCTAGATGCTGTTCAGGATTCCACCTATGGTCTTATGTAATGTAATGCATAGGCTCTGCAGGAAGCCTCCTTCACTGTATAGCCCCCCATTTTTGATAGCCAATGTTTGGATTGCCTGTTTCTATCAACTCAGTGCACTGAGTGAATAAAGTTGTTCCTTAATATGAAGAATCCTTCCATTCCAGTGGGAATTTTGTATAACAACATCTATAAGCAAAGGTCTAGTTCATCAAATTATAGCAATTTACATTTGCTCACAGTATTAAGCATCTTTTATCTTCATCTGGTTAAGTTCTGGCCAAGTAGCCATCCAAGCTAAGTTAGATGGGTACTAGCTGCAAGTTTTGGAGTTTACGCAAGCCTCCCTGCATTTCAGACCAGCTGGCTACTTCACTCTCAGCTCTAGATGCCACGGGCTAAGGAGTTCACAAATCTCCCTAAACTTCTGACCAGCTAGGCCTTCTTCTTCTCTCTTTCATCTTGAAGTCATCGGGTAAACTATGAGCTATTTTAGTAGGTTCTGGAAACAATTTGTTGTTAAGTGCTGTCGAGTCAGTTCTGACTCATAGCGACCTTGTATAGAGTTTCAGAGGCAAACTGGTAGGTTTGAACTGCCGACCTTTTGCTTCTAAGTCGAATGCTGATCCTATAGTGCCACACCAGGAGTCTGGAAGTAATTTAGTGAGTCAAAAAAACATTTAAAAGGTATGATAAAATAGAAAGTATCAGTAACTCACATGGATGTTTTGTAACATGCTTGTTTTGGAGGGAACGTGAGATTGCAATACAAAGCATGTTTTTTCATGGGGTGGATATACAAAGTTTGGATGCCACTCTCCTCCCATTATGATATCATGTCATTCTTTTTTGACCCTAAAAATCTCAATTATTTGTGGAAATGAAAAACAGCTTTTCTTCTGGAAAAACATTTGAGGAGAAATAAATTATAAATAAGAGTCTAAAATTTCATCATTTAAAAATATGATAGTCATGAAAACAGAGGAATTTGATATAAAATTGAATTCTTTCATCTATGTAGGACTCAAAAAATTACCTTTGAGTTACAGACCCAATAAATCTTAAGGCTCTAAGAGTCCTGATGGGGACCGCGAGGTCGGTTTGAACCACAGGGTCTGTCGTCTGTGGTTCAAACTCAACAGCTGCACCTTGGAAACCGTATACAGGGTCGTTATGAGTTGGAATCAACTCAATGGCACTTAACAACAAGTGGCACTAGTGTGATGCTGTGGGGTAATGCACTGGATCTCAAAGTTGGTTTGAACTGCAAGGTTGGTGATTCAAATTCACCAGCTGCTCCTCAGAAACCTTATACAAGTTCGCTATGAGTTGGAACCAGCTGGACAGCACTTAACAAAAAGTACGACATAATTTCCATGTAGAAGCCCTGGTAGTGTAGTGGATTACGAGTTAGGCTGGCTAACCACAAGGTCAGCAGTTCAAATGTACTGATTCCTTCACAGGCGCTTTCTGCTCCCATAAAGATTTACACCCTTGGAAACCCTACAGTGTTGCAATGCATAAAAACCAACTCGATGGCACACCTCTTCTACTACTACCACCACCATTATTTTTATGAAGCATTATCTTAGGGAGTTTGACTCTGAAGTAATGGCACTGTACACTTGTTTTCTTATATAGTGTAAATTTTTAAAAATTTCATTTTAACCTTCCTTCCTTTATTTTTCAGTAGTGTTTTTAAGTAATTTAAATGTACTATTATGCAAAATATTATGCAAGGAGCCCTGGTTGTATAGTGGATTAGGAGTTGGGCTGCTAACCTCAAGATCAGCAGTTTGAAACTACCAGCCATTCTGCAGGAGAAAGGAGATTTTCTGCTCCTGTAAAGATTTACAGCCTCGGAAACACTATGTAGGGTCACTATGAGTCTGAACCAACTCCATGGCACACACCACAATTATTGAAATGTATTATGCAGTTATTAAAATGTATTATTAAAATAAGTTAATAAATGCATTGATTTAAAAAAAAAAAAAAGTCATCTGAGTGGCCTTTCACCTATGGCTTATTATAGTAGATTGTAATGTTTATATGGAGTCCTGGTGTGGCGCTAGTCCAGTGGTTCAAATCTATCAGCTACTCCTCGGAAACCCTATACAGGGTCACTGTGAATCGGAACCAACCTGACAGCACTTAATAACAACATTTATATGTAACATATAATGTTTATCTTTAACATTGAGACTGACTTAACAGAAATATCCTATCAGTTTGTGAAATGACAGTGATATCTTGCAATAATGAGTAGAAGTACTCAAAGGAAAGTAACAGTAATAAACTCCTATTTAAGAAAAAGTTTTCTCAAACAGAAGTACTGGTCCAAGCATCAGACTACAGTCCTGAGTTATTCTTGGATGATTTCTCAGACTGTTGCAAAAGCCTCAAAGATAAAGATCTATTAGATTATACTATAATATTTTTATAGAATTGTTTAATATTTCTGTCCTGCTAGTTCTAAGGATCAGTAGCCCTATAGTAGGGAATACTCTCCAAAGGCAGTCCTTTCTCAGGGCTGCCCAGAGGAGAGTACTTTCTAATGGTGTTCATAACTTGTTTTCTCAATCTTATGCTATTAATTTTAATATGTTTTATTTAGTAAAAGGTCTTATAAATACCTTCCCTCTTTTCTCTGTATACATTCCTCAGATAGGTTATAGCTTCTTGAGTTCTTATTTATAACTACTGTCATGTACTCCCATCTATTTAGTATCTTTTCAGGTTTTGATGTATTCCAATACTCTGGTTATTTCCTTAATGGAGTCTAACTCACAGGGTTGGTTATACATGAAATAAATGCATGTAAAACACTCAGCTCATTGCCTGTTCAATCAGTAAATGTTGGTTTGCTGTTGTAGTTGTCGATGTTATTATCCAACTTTCAAATGTACATCTTGTTATCAGTATAATCAAATGATCAGAAGTAATGTTTAGTCATTTGGAATTTAACAAACATTTATGGTGAAATGTTTGTACCACTGGGTTCAGTGACACATTGGCCTTTCTTTTACACTTAAACTAAAGGTATTGTTGATGGTTCGTTGTGTTGTTATTGTTGTTAAATGCTGTTGAGTTTCCAAAGAATGACTGGTGAGTTTGAACTCCCGACCTTGCAGTTCAAACTGACCTTGTGGTCCAGTGCTGATTCTACAGTACCACACTTGGACTTTGATGGTTCATTGTTGGTGTTGTTAGGTGCCATCAAGTCGGTACTGACTCATAGGACCCTATGCACAACAGAACAAAACACTGCCCGGTCCTGGACAACCTCACAATTGTTGCCATGCTTCAGCCAATTGATGCTGCCATTTTGCCAATC